>NW_027496909.1:0-166468 GCF_021521415.1 Bidens hawaiensis | reverse complement strand
GTTTGGGTCGGTAAGGTTCATTACATAACAAAAATACGATAAATTAACAAAAAAACAAACATCGTCATAGAAAGGATAACATACATAATAAAGATACGATTGTCTTTTTAAAATTAAAAAAAAAAAGAACTTACTTATAGTTGTTCTCTACGAGTTTTTATCTTTTGGAAACGTTGCATCACATCTTCAATCGAAAATTGTTGAAGGAACTCTCTTTCAATGTAACAAATACAAGCATTGTTCAAGAATCCATCACCCATCCTATTACGCAATTCCGTCTTCAAATGCTTCATTGAAGAAAAACTTCTTTCAACACTCGCCGTTGCAACCGGTAAAACTAACAATAACTTTATTAAACGATAGACCAACGGGAAATCGATGTGTTTTCTTGTTTCCACCATCTTTTTAGCAAAGCTCACTTGCCCCATTCAAGTTGTGAAAGCGTGTATCTTCTTTCACATTAGCAATGTAGGTGCCGAGTTCATAGATAAGCTTGTCTTTTTCATCAAAATTAAAATTACATGGATACATCTCGGCCAACTTTAGCAAATTTAGTTTATCAAAGGCTCTAAAATTAAGACACGGGCTCAAAGAACTCATATAAGTAAGCAAGTTAGTGGTTACCTCGTTAAAACGGTTACCAAGCTCTTGAATTTGCATATCGAGAACCGTGTTAAAATTGTTAACCACATAATGGTGACGATTAGTGATGCTGGTCTTCTTTCTTCGATTTTTCGGGTCAACATAAGCGGCTTCCATGTTAACCATTTCAATATCATACTTGTCACAAAAGGATGTGACATCTATCAAAAGCGAGTCAAAACCTTCAAGTCGATAGGTTTGTAATTCTTCTTTAGTAGTTTTGATTAGCTTAGCCACATTCAATATATCTTGATCTTTTCTTTGAAGTGCTTCACACAATGTGTTAGTAACACCCAAAATGTGCTTCATCAAATGTAGATAAAACACAAAAGTAAATGTTCTCATGTATAATTGAAGTCCATTTGCTTGACTTTTGTGAGCATCAATTTCTCCCGAATTTTCTATATATTCAAGCACGTCAATAACACTAGGATATAAAGAAAGCAACCGGGTCATCGTTTTTTCATGAGAACTCCAGCGCGTATCTCCGGCTCTTGCAAGTGACAGTTCTTGATTCTGTCCACTTCCAGTTTCAACTTCCGGATTCAATCCCAATCTTTCTCTTTGACTTTATCTTATCAAATCTACCCGCTTGTAAGATGTAACACCCCGACCAAAGGCGGATTATACATCGGGGCGCCACATATTGCTTCATTACTCGCGACACTATTGGTGTCAATATTTATTAATACACATTTTATCGCGCTACGCGCAGCGGGGAAAATAAAGAACATAAATCAAACATAAATCAATATATTATAAATTATAACATTCAAACAACATTAACTTGTCTTGATACATTTTAATTCTAGGTCCAAAAGTAAAAACGTCCTACGTGTCCACAAGCTCCAAAACAGCTACTGCAAACCTGAACATGTGTTAAAATAAACGTCAAACACTTGCGTGTTGGTGAGAAATCAAGTTTAATACAATACATAGATAGCCATAAATCTGCGCGCAACACGTGTATGTCTGGTGTTTAACAAGGGTGCAATCAGATTGTGATCAAGCCTAGATAGATCATAGCTCATAGTTCATAGTTCAATCCGTGCTCCCAATTGAGCACAAAAAACGAGAAAACATCTGTGCAAGTGTAAACAAAGAAAACCGTAAACGATAGGTCTCCCGTGTTCATCTAATGGTACCATGAAAACTTCGGAATAGGCCGAACAAAGCGGTTAATGATACACACATACAAATAAACAGCCAAGTAAACGTCCTCAACACATGGGATACTGCGCGACTAAAGTTCATAAACAAGTTTAAGACTCTAAGTTTGTATGAACACATGAACATCCCAAAACATTTAAAAGCAAAAAGGGATTAGGTACGAGATTACTCACTTGATAAACGATGCGGTGTAAGATAAAGCAAGAACCAACTTTAAACAAGCACAAGTTAACCTATAAACAAGATTATTGTTTTAATGATTTGTTTTAAGTCTTGATTATGAGTTAGCATAATTAATAAGTAAATTATTATATATAATATATATATTACCGAAAAAGCAGGGCAGAACAGGGAGGAAGACGGAGGCAGAGAGGAAGACGGCAGAGAGAGCAAGGGGCAAGAGAACAGGAGAGATTAAGTGTTTTGTGTGTGTAGTGTTAGGAAAAATAATACTATTATTTATAGAGAAACCCTAGGAGACACAATCCCTAGAAAAAGGGGAAAAGATCTCAAAAAGTAAAAGATTCCAAAAGCAAAAGATATGGAAAGATATGGCAGCTGCAGGGGGCAAAGGAAAAGCTGACAGGGAACAGCAACAGGCATGGGCGGATCAGATAAAGGTACTGGATAAAGCATGGAAAAAGCAGATCTCAAAAGATAATGTCAGTCACTTTATCTGTCAACCAATGGGGTTGGTGCGCATGCTGCGCCGAAAGTAACTTTTCAGACATAAAGCAGATTAGGTCAACAGCTCAAAAGATAAGACAACACAAAAGCAAACGGCTAGATTTAAACAGAAGAAAACTCGAAGGATTCAGCGCGAGAAGGCTAAGGCGCGAAGGCAGACACAGAAGGTCAAGAGAGCGCGAGCGCGAAGGCAGACAGAACTATCCTTAACGCGTCGCGGAAAGAACTACATTTCTAAGCGCGCCGCGGGAAGAATCACATTTCTTAGCGCGCCGCGGGAGGAACTAAAATTCCTAGCGCGCCGCGGGAAGAACTATAATTCTTCGCGCGTCGAGGGATGAACTACGATTCTTAGCGCGCTGCGAGAAGAACTACAATCCTTAGCGCGTCGCGGGAAGAACTACCGTTCTTAGCGCGCTGCGAGAAGAATTACAATTCTTAGCGCGCTGCGAGAAGAGTTCGTCTCGCGTATCGCTGAAACAGGTGGTCTTCACGCAGGATTCCTTGTAAGGGGTCCGGCGCGTGGAGCTGCGCAGACAACCTTAGGCGGGAAGGAACAAAGGACAAGCACAGAGTTAGAAGAAAAAGAGGGAAACAAGGCGGAAAGAGAGAAGAGGGACGGGACGGCAGAAAGAAAGAGAGAGAAAGAGGCGGGAAGGAAAATATATATTATTATTAAAAGTAAAATATAAGTATAAATATTAAATCATAAAAGAGAGAGATCGGATCGGAGAAACGGGTACCTGGGTCGGGTCGGATCGGGTCAGATGTCACAGTCTCCCCTACTTTAAGAAATTTCGTCCCGAAATTTATCTCGAAGTAGGTTGCGCAGAGAACAGGTGCGGGTACTTGATCTTCATTTGATCTTCCCTTTCCCATGTAAACTCGGCTCCGCGCTTGGACTCCCAACGAACTTTCACGATAGGGATACGACTGCGCTTGGTTTGCTTAACCTCGCGATCCATAATCTCAACAGGCTTCTCAACGAAATGCATAGTTTCATCAACTTGAACTTCATCAAGTGGAATGTGAAGGTTCTCGTCAGCTAAACACTTCTTGAGATTGGATACATGGAACGTTGGATGCACATTACTGAGCGCGGGCGGCAGGTCAAGTCTGTAGGCAACTTTTCCCACACGCGCGAGAATCTTGAATGGACCAACATAACGAGGAGCAAGCTTACCTTTCTTCCCAAAGCGGACAACACCTTTCCAGGGCGACACTTTGAGGAGAACAAGATCACCAACTTGAAATTCGAGAGGCTTTCGCCTGCGATCTGCGTAACTCTTCTGTCGGCTTCTGGCAGTCAGCAGATGATCACGGATCTTGGCGATTTTATCGGTTGTCTCTTGAACAAGTTCGGGTCCTGTGATTTGAGTTTCACCCACCTCGCTCCAACAAATCGGGGAGCGGCACTTACGACCGTAAAGTGCTTCAAATGGGGCCATACCAATACTGGAATGATAGCTGTTATTATAAGAGAACTCGATCAAAGGTAGGTGCGAATCCCAATTACCTCCAAAATCAAGAACACAAGATCGGAGCATATCCTCAAGAGTTTGAATAGTTCGCTCAGACTGACCGTCAGTCTGAGGATGATATGCCGTACTCATGTCCAAGCGAGTTCCTAGTGCAGATTGGAGAGATTTCCAAAAGCGAGATATAAAACGGCCATCGCGATCGGATATGATGCTCAAAGGAGTACCATGGCGGCAGACAATTTCCTTGACATAAAGCTGCGCGAGTTGCTCAACACGGTAGTTTTCACGAATGGGCAGAAAGTGAGCAGACTTAGTCAATCGATCCACTATTACCCAAATGCTATCATGTTTGCTTGCTGTCAAAGGTAACTTGGTAATAAAGTCCATCGCTACACATTCCCATTTCCACGTAGGAATTTCTGGTTGTTCGAGCAAACCAGATGGGCGTTGGTGTTCAGCTTTCACTTTAGAACAAGTCAGACATCTAGCTACGAACACAGCAATATCCTTTTTCATACCGGGCCACCAATAAGTAATGCGCAAATCCTTGTACATCTTATCAGTGCCAGGATGAATAGAATACCGAGATTTGTGCGCTTCACTCAGGATATCAGCGCGAAGATTCTCATCAAAGGGAATCCAGATGCGATTAAGATAGCAGAGAATTCCACTCAGATTAGGGACAAAGAGTGCTTCCGCGCCACACGCTAGCTCGGCGCGAAGGTTACCATTACTGATGGATGCGCGCTGCGCGTCGCGAATGCGTGATTCAAGATTGCTCTGAATCGGCGCAAAGTGAAGCTGCGTGCGCGGCAAAATACAGTTAAGTTGGCAGGGTTTTCGGCTGAGCGCATCGGCTACCACATTAGCCTTACCAGGATGATACCGGATCTCACAATCGTAATCGCTGATGAGTTCGTTCCATCGGCGTTGCCTCATGTTAAGTTCCTTTTGATCAAAGATATGCTGAAGGCTTTTATGGTCAGTGTAGAGGATACACTTAGTACCATAAAGGTAGTGTCTCCAGATCTTCAAGGCAAAAACAACTGCACCAAGCTCGAGGTCGTGAGTTGTATAATTCTTTTCATGAACCTTGAGTTGCCTTGATGCGTAAGCGATAACCTTGCCTCGTTGCATAAGAACACAACCGAGACCTTGGTTGGATGCATCGCAATACACGACAAAATCATCATTACCCTCAGGTAGCGCAAGAACAGGAGCTTCACACAACAAACGCTTGAGCGTTAGAAAGGCTTCTTCTTGCTTCGAGCCCCAAATATATGGTTTACCTTTGTGCGTTAGAGCTGTTAAAGGCAAAGCGATCTTCGAGAAGTTCGAAATGAATCGCCGGTAGTAACCAGCTAAGCCCAGAAAGGAACGGATCTCGGAAGGAGAGGATGGCGTAATCCAGTTCTTGATTGCTTCAATCTTGGATGGGTCGACATGAATACCCATCTTGTTTACAACATGACCAAGAAACTGTACTTCATCAGACCAGAATTCACACTTGGAAAGCTTAGCATAGAGTTGCTCGGTTCGAAGCTTTTGCAACACCAATCGGAGATGTTGCTCATGCTCGGCCTTGGTCTTAGAATACACCAGAACATCATCGATAAACACGATCACGAATTTATCCAAGAAAGGCCTACACACCCGATTCATTAGATCCATGAAAACGGCGGGTGCGTTGGTTAGACCGAAGGACATGACCAAGAATTCAAAATGGCCATAACGAGTTCGAAAAGCAGTCTTCGGAACATCTTCATCGCGGATGCGCAACTGGTGATAGCCAGAGCGGAGATCGATCTTGGAAAAACAAGAGGCACCTTGGAGTTGATCAAAGAGGTCGTCAATACGTGGTAAGGGATACCGGTTTTTAATGGTGAGTTTGTTCAACTCGCGGTAATCAATACACATGCGGAACGATCCATCTTTCTTTTTAACGAACAACACCGGAGCACCCCAGGGCGAAGAGCTAGGGCGAATGAATCCTTTAGCAGTCAACTCTTGAAGTTGGCTGGCCAATTCTTGCATCTCAGCGGGTGCAAGACGGTAAGGAGATTTAGCTATGGGGGAAGCACCAGGGACAAGATCAATACGGAACTCGACTTCACGAGCGGGAGGGATACCAGGAAGATCATCAGGAAAAACTTCAGGGAAATCACGCACGACGGGGATATCGCGAAGCTTCTTTTCTTCAGCAGGTTTAACCACATGGGCTAGAAATGCAATACACTTCTTCCGCATGAGTCTTTGGGCTTCGGCGCAAGACATAAGTTTAAGACCACTGGAGGGTTTTTCGCCGTAGATATGAAGATCACCATTTTCTCGAGGAATGCGAATCAACTTCTTGGCGCAAATAACTTCGGCGCGATTATGCGTAAGCCAGTCCATACCAATGATAACATCAAAGCTTCCAAGAGGCATAGGGATGAGGTCGATTAGAAAATCGTTTTCGTTAAGGTTAAGCGTGCAATCTTTAATCACAGAGTTAATTAAAACAGTTTCGCCATTAGCCAATTCAACTGAAAAATCCTCTTTTAAGTTATCGCGCGGTCGCGCAAGCTTCTGTTCGAAGGCGCGAGAAATAAAACTTCGATCGGCGCCAGTATCAAAAAGTATAGAAGCATAAAATCCGTTAAGCAAAAATGTACCATTAACTACGTCATTATTCGCTTGCGCTTGGTGCGCGGTTATGTTAAAAGCTCGTCCACGCGTCACTTGGTTTGAAATCTGGTTCACCGGATTCGCTTGTGTGATTTGCACTTGTAGTCTCGGGCACGCGTTCCGGAAATGACTGGGATCACCGCAGTTATAGCACGACCTGGGTCGTGGGTTTTGGTAGATTGATTGTGGGTTCTGCGGGTAGACTGGTGGTGTTGGCGCAATTGGGTTGGCGGGAGGGACTCTACAGTATTCGGTTGAGTGACCAATGCGGCCACATCGGTTACATTGTCGACACGGGGTCTGAGTTGGGTGGTGAAGTCTACAGGTTGGGCAAAGGGGTTGGTTTCCTGTGTAAGGTTTCTTAGTTGGTGGGGCAGGGAGTGCTGGATTGGTTAGGGCATAGTTGTGAACTACAGGGGGAGTTGGGTAGGCTGACAGTGGGTTAGGCGTGTAAACTGGAGGTTGATAAATAGGTTGTTGGGTAATGGGCGGGTTGGTAAGCGCATAGGCCTTGCGCCTGCGCTTGAGGTTGTTACGGTTTGAGGGTTCTGGTTTGGTTTCTGTTGGTTCAGGGGCAGTCTTGGTGAGTTTGGTCTTCTCAGTTCCCCGCAGGAACAGGGTTCCTGCTCTGACATGGTTGTCGCTGAGCACAGCGGCCAACTCGATGGCGTCAGAGAGGGTTACTGGGTTTCTGGCCCATACAGAATCTTGAATTTCCATGGGAAGACCCCCAAGGAATTTCTCTATGGCTCGGCGGGAAGGGGTAACAAGGTGAGGGACCAGCAAGCTTAGCTCGTGGAAGCGCGTCGCGTACTCGCGCGCTTCACCGCTGTATTGCTTAAGATTCCAAAATTCCTCCTCCAGGCGCTTAACTTCGTTGGGAGGGCAGAATTCTCGCGTAAGAATTTCCTTAAATTCCTCCCAGAGCATGCTGGAAGCAGCTTCTGCGCCACGCGCATGAGCTACTCCATTCCACCACGTAAGCGCTCTGGATTCCAGGACACTGGAAGCATATAGGGTTCGTCTGTCTGAGGGGCATTGGGTGTGAAGGAAAGTGTTTTCTATTTTCTCAAGCCACTGGAGCATCACGGTGGCTCCTTCAAGACCTGTGAACTTTGGAGGGTTACCCGCGTTAAAGGACTTAATGTTATAACTCGAGGTGTTGTTTTGGCTCAAGGCTTGGGCTATCGCGGCGGCCATTTCCTGGGAACGTTGCTGTCTACGCATGCGCGAGGCTTCTCTTCTCTGAAATCGGCGAGATAGCGGAGGCATTCTATAAAAGTTTTAATTTTGGTTAATGTCTTAGCGCAAAGTATAATCTTATAAAGCTTGGTTTCACGGAGTCAGTTACAGTCAAGAGTTAAAGTAAAATAAATGATCCTAAATGCAGACTTAATAAAGGTAACAAATTCGAATCAAGAATCGACAATTCATGTATCACCATGACTTTCCGAATTCCCAATTTAAAATATACTAGCAAACGAGCATTGGAGATTGACGATTCATGTATCACCATGACTTTTCAATCTTCAATATAAAACATACAAGAAAATGAGTATTGGAGGTTGACAATTCATGTATCACCATGACTTTTCAAGTCTCCAACCTCAGAACATAATCGTAAATGGAAATTGAAAATCAACTATTCATGTATCACCATGCCTTTTCGGATTTTCAATCCCAACAAACGAATATGTAAGTAAAATCAATAAAAATCGAAATTCAACAAAAATCGAAATATCGCGGAATAAAATCGTATACTGCGCAAGCGCGAGCATATTCATAAATAACGAGTAATTAACAATAAGCGCGCAAACATGAGATTTCTCTCATGCGCGAGAAGGGACTCTTAGGTATTCTAGGCCGTTACGTCTAACCACCTATCCTAAAGTCAACGAGCTCTGATACCAATCTGTAACACCCCGACCAAAGGCGGATTATACATCGGGGCGCCACATATTGCTTCATTACTCGCGACACTATTGGTGTCAATATTTATTAATACACATTTTATCGCGCACGCGCAGCGGGGAAAATAAAGAACATAAATCAAACATAAATCAATATATTATAAATTATAACATTCAAACAACATTAACTTGTCTTGATACATTTTAATTCTAGGTCCAAAAGTAAAAACGTCCTACGTGTCCACAAGCTCCAAAACAGCTACTGCAAACCTGAACATGTGTTAAAATAAACGTCAAACACTTGCGTGTTGGTGAGAAATCAAGTTTAATACAATACATAGATAGCCATAAATCTGCGCGCAACACGTGTATGTCTGGTGTTTAACAAGGGTGCAATCAGATTGTGATCAAGCCTAGATAGATCATAGCTCATAGTTCATAGTTCAATCCGTGCTCCCAATTGAGCACAAAAACGAGAAAACATCTGTGCAAGTGTAAACAAAGAAAACCGTAAACGATAGGTCTCCCGTGTTCATCTAATGGTACCATGAAAACTTCGGAATAGGCCGAACAAAGCGGTTAATGATACACACATACAAATAAACAGCCAAGTAAACGTCCTCAACACATGGGATACTGCGCGACTAAAGTTCATAAAAAAGTTTAAGACTCTAAGTTTGTATGAACACATGAACATCCCAAAACATTTAAAAGCAAAAAGGGATTAGGTACGAGATTACTCACTTGATAAACGATGCGGTGTAAGATAAAGCAAGAACCAACTTTAAACAAGCACAAGTTAACCTATAAACAAGATTATTGTTTTAATGATTTGTTTTAAGTCTTGATTATGAGTTAGCATAATTAATAAGTAAATTATTATATATAATATATATATTACCGAAAAAGCAGGGCAGAACAGGGAGGAAGACGGAGGCAGAGAGGAAGACGGCAGAGAGAGCAAGGGGCAAGAGAACAGGAGAGATTAAGTGTTTTGTGTGTGTAGTGTTAGGAAAAATAATACTATTATTTATAGAGAAACCCTAGGAGACACAATCCCTAGAAAAAGGGGAAAAGATCTCAAAAAGTAAAAGATTCCAAAAGCAAAAGATATGGAAAGATATGGCAGCTGCAGGGGGCAAAGGAAAAGCTGACAGGGAACAGCAACAGGCATGGGCGGATCAGATAAAGGTACTGGATAAAGCATGGAAAAAGCAGATCTCAAAAGATAATGTCAGTCACTTTATCTGTCAACCAATGGGGTTGGTGCGCATGCTGCGCCGAAAGTAACTTTTCAGACATAAAGCAGATTAGGTCAACAGCTCAAAAGATAAGACAACACAAAAGCAAACGGCTAGATTTAAACAGAAGAAAACTCGAAGGATTCAGCGCGAGAAGGCTAAGGCGCGAAGGCAGACACAGAAGGTCAAGAGAGCGCGAGCGCGAAGGCAGACAGAACTATCCTTAACGCGTCGCGGAAAGAACTACATTTCTAAGCGCGCCGCGGGAAGAATCACATTTCTTAGCGCGCCGCGGGAGGAACTAAAATTCCTAGCGCGCCGCGGGAAGAACTATAATTCTTCGCGCGTCGAGGGATGAACTACGATTCTTAGCGCGCTGCGAGAAGAACTACAATCCTTAGCGCGTCGCGGGAAGAACTACCGTTCTTAGCGCGCTGCGAGAAGAATTACAATTCTTAGCGCGCTGCGAGAAGAGTTCGTCTCGCGTATCGCTGAAACAGGTGGTCTTCACGCAGGATTCCTTGTAAGGGGTCCGGCGCGTGGAGCTGCGCAGACAACCTTAGGCGGGAAGGAACAAAGGACAAGCACAGAGTTAGAAGAAAAAGAGGGAAACAAGGCGGAAAGAGAGAAGAGGGACGGGACGGCGGAAAGAAAGAGAGAGAAAGAGGCGGGAAGGAAAATATATATTATTATTAAAAGTAAAATATAAGTATAAATATTAAATCATAAAAGAGAGAGATCGGATCGGAGAAACGGGTACCTGGGTCGGGTCGGATCGGGTCAGATGTCACATAAGATGCACCAACAACATTTACTAAACTTGATACTTCATTAAAAAATTTAAAAATTTCATGATGTTTGTTTGCAAGAGCCACAACAACAAGTTGAAGTTGGTGAGCAAAACAATGAACAAAATATGCCGGTGAATTTTCTTTCAAAATCAAAGCTTTCAAGCCATTAAACTCACCGGACATGTTGCTTGCACCATCATATCATTGGCCTCTAATCCTACTCAAACTCAAATTGTAGTGAGCAAATAATTCATCAATTTCCTTCTTAAGAGATAACGCGGTTGTTTCCATTACATGAACAAGGCCAACAAATCGCTTTTCACAAATCCAAATTTATCAACATATCTCAATACCATAGCCATTTGTTCCTTTTTAGAAACATCCCTCGATTCATCAACTAATATGGAAAAGACATCATCACCAAGTTCATCAAATATCTTCTTTAATACTTCTGCTGCGAAACAATTACAAATCTCTTTTTAAATTGATGGAGCCGTCATGTGGTTATTCCTCGGAGCATTGCTTAATATAACTTTATCAATTTCTTCATTTACTACTCCATATAATTTTAAAAGCTCTATGAAATGTCTTCTATAAAGAGATGTTTCCGACTCATCATGACCACGAAAAGATAACGCACCATTCAACAATCCTTTAGTAGCTATAACCGAAGCACTTAATCGAATTCTATATTCTTTTTTGTTTTTATCAGTTTTTTTATCAAGTGCCACATGTACAGATTGAGCTTGGTTAAGCAAGTCTTCCCCTTTTTTACGTGCTTTGTCGTGTAAACTATTGCATTTACCGGCATGAGTTGTAAATCTTGAGATTCTATGCCAACACCGTACCCCTTCACTCACAAAAGCATCATTGTGTCCAATTTCCTTAAACAAGTAACAATATAAGCAATACGCTTTATCCGTTTTGACACTATATTCCAACCAATTTCCATGATTTTGTGTGTACCAATCCTTATTAAAACGTCTTGCTTTACCACTAAAATCTGTTTGTGGAAACTCATGCTCTGTTGGTTGACATGGACCTTTAAGCAAATAAGTTCGTCTAATTTCATCTTTTTGACTTGGATGATAAGATGAAATTGGTTTCCTTTCCGAAGGATCCCATGGAAGATCATCCAAATCTATTCTTGAGGGTTGTTTACTACTTGAAGATGATGATTGAATGTTTGATGGTTCACTTGAGAAATATCTTTTAATATTCATAATGCCTACAAATCAAATTTAAACATCACTAATTTTCTAATTCAATTAAAAACTTCAACATAATCATTCTTTCTAATTGTAATTTCAATAAATAAACAAAAATAATTGAAACAAAACAACAAAATATTGAATATATCAAATATCTTACCTTGAAGACTGAAGTGAAGGAGAGATGGATATTATGAGAGATGGAGAGGAGGACGGCGGGTGAAAGAGTGACGGCGGGCGGCGCACGGAGGCGGACTGCCGGAGTTCAAGTGCTTGATGGTGGAATGTTGGGCAGTTAGGGTTTGCTATCTGTTGGTTCGTGTGTCTGCTGTGCTGTATGTTTTGTTTGTGTTAGCATATGTGGGGTAATTGGGTAAATAATTAAAAACCCTAAGGTAGCTGGATAAAGAAAAAGAAAAAAAAGGCGCTGATGACAAGACTCGAACCCGGGTTTGCTGTGTTGAAAGGAGGAGTCTTACCACCAGACCAGAATTATAGATTGTATATGGGTTCACTCTCACAAAATATACCTATATTCTATATAAATTTCGAGACTCAGTGGGTTCCCGTGAACCCTTATGTTACTCTACAGATCTGCCCCTAGCGGTAAAACTCGGATGTTGGTAAAAATTAAGCGTTGTTGGTGCCGGTGTTAAGACGGTAAATCGAAGCGAATTCGGTCAAATTTTTCGGCTACGTGCCTCGTGGTATCGGAACTAAGCAAGAAAAATATAAAAATTGAGTTGCACCAATGGGATGACATCGGACGGTAAAACTCGGACGTTAGTAAAACCAAAGGTTGTCGATCCTAAGCGGTGAGTCTACGCAAATTTGGTCGGCCTTCGTCACGTTCGTTATGGTACCAGAACTAAACAAAATTGGTATACGGTCAGTTTTCGTTACGTTCGTTACGGTATCGGAACTAAAACAAAATGCGGTGAGTCTACGCGAATTCAATCGGTTTCTGTCACGCTCGTTATGGTGCCAAACTAACACAAAATAAAAAACAAAAAAAAATTGGCACCCGATTGGTTTTTATTGTCCACTACGATACCGGAACTAAAACAAAAATGAGTCGACGCGAACTCCATCGGTTTTGACTACATATGCTATGGTACCAGAACTAAAACAAAAGGGTCAGCAAAGCTAGACTTTGGTAAAACCTGAACTTCCGAGCGTTACAAGAGTGAGTTTATGTAAAAAAATAGCATTAAAAAAAGAATAATGTGGCACAATCATTTGGTGCCATGTGAACTAATCAATGGTCAACGACATCAAATTTCTACTTTACTATATTACTAGTAATTTACTCGCGCTTTGCGTGAATCTGGGAGTTGCAATGACGAGTTAATGAGAATTTGGTCGGTATTGACTACGTTCATTACGATATCGGAAGTAAACCTAAAAAAATATATTCGTCAAATTAGCATACTTCGAATAAAACCCAAAAACATATAGCGGCACTCTTATAATGTGTTATAAAAAACAATTTCACATATTTAAAACAATGTTTATTCGGTCGGTAAAACCTAAGTTGCGATGGTGCAACAACAAGTATTCGGTAGGTATCGATTATGTTCGTAACGGCACCATAACTAAACCCAAAATATAAATTCGAATTAACATATAGTAGATTAACGTATTAAAATAAAAAATTTAAAACTGACGTTTATTTAGTCGGTAAACTTTGGTGTTTGTAAAACCCAAGCGTTGTCGGTCCCAGGCGTTGAGAAAGTTAGTCGACGCGAATTCAATCGGTTTCGATGACGTTCATTACGATATCGGAAGTAAAAAAATATCCAAAAAAAAAGATTGAGGTGAACCGGTGAGGTGGCGTCGGTCAGCAAAACCCGGGTTTTGCCAGTGCCAGCATTGAGGCGGCGAGTCTATACAATATCGGTCAATTTCCGTTACGTTCGTTACGGTACCAAAACTAAAACCAAATAAAAAATAAAAAAAAACAAATAACATGGCCCGGTGACAAAGCAACACTTGGCCCAATTAAATGCCTTGCGACACAAACTTTGTATTTTACTCTATATAATAATAATAATAATAATAATAATAATAATAACAGCTTAGATGTAGAGTAAAACAGTAAATTACGTATGTTTATGGAGGAAATATTGGTTTGAATTTTTTTTAACGATCACAAATATATAATTGTTTTGGTATTTTGTATGGGGTGATTTAATGGCAAAAGGTCATCGTCAGCTGGTCCAACGTACGAAGCTCTTAAGCGTCTCCAATTTATCTCCAGTTTTGGGGAAAATCCACCCACCCGAAGGCCTACGGGTGGTAAAATTCGGACACCCTCGGGATTGAACCGGAGATCACAAAGATCTTAGTTTTCCTTAATTTAGTCACCCATGTCATCCGCAAAGTGTTGTAATTGAGGATTGAACTTGAGTCTGTATTGAGAAACCCAAACTTCCTACCAATGTTGTTGAGACCAGATTGGACCGGCCGGTGGGACCGGTCCGATCAGGATTCGGTCCACCGACCAGTCCGGTTATATGTAGCCATTCGGTTCCTAGAAAACCAGCCGGTTCGGTTTATAATTAAAAAAAATACATTTTTTTTAAATTCCTTTTTTCAGCCTTAGCCCTAGTTCGACTGGTTGTATCGGTGAACCGGTTGCTCATCCGGTTCGCTGTCGGATTCGGTTATGAAAGCATCGCTTCCTACCACTACACAACAATGAAAATGAAGTTGGTTTGAAATTTTTAATAGAAGGTTCGATATCTAGTCTTATAATTAAATATGCTTTGGTGTTATTATGTTTCACGCTAAGGGTAAAGTTCAAAATATAAATGACAACAAAAATAAGAAGGGTGTGAATGAATCTAATTCATTGATTTTAGATTTGAATTGCGGTGATTAATTTAAAAGAATAAATTGATGGAAAGGCATAAAGGTAATAATTCATTTTTGTTGACTTTCTCTTTCTACATGCAAGGCACATGCCAATTCCTTCATCATTTTAGAATGTCCATAACTTTTTCATCCAATATTCTTTTTAAAAAAATTCACCATAATAAAAAAATGTTTTTTATCTTTAATATGTGTATCATGTTATTATATAAAAAATTAAAAAAAAATAGTGGGTTTTTTATATTGTGTTATTGTTGTTCATTGTGATTTTTAATTGGGTTTTTCTATGCATTGTGTTATAGATTTTGGTCATTGTGTTATCATTTGTTGCTTAAAGATAAAAATCAAGAAAAAAAATTACATCATTGTGTCTTTTTGTTTGTCATTGTATTTTTCTACTTATAATTATGTTTTAGTCATTGTGGAGAAAAAAGTATTACGTTCATTGTGTATTGCGTTCATGTCATTGTGTAATATGTAGTTTCCATTGTGCTTTACGTTTCAGGTCATTGTGTTATATGTATTCATCATTGTGTTTTACGTTTCAGATCATTGTGTTATATGTATTCATTATTGTGTTTTACATTTCAGGCAATTGTGTAATATGTATTCATTATTGTGTTTTGTGTATTAGATAATTTGTTGTTATTGTATCACTATATTTACATATTGTGACATTCGTCAATTTCGGGTCTTATTTGTATTCGTTTTTGTATTTGTTTATTATGTAAACCGTCCCGATTTGTAAACCGAAGCTTATGTTATAATCAAAATGATGGATTTATGTTAAAATATTGTTTCACACTTGTTGGGTCTTGAAAACATCCTATTTTTATTTTTATTTATTTATTTTTTTTTTGTTGTTTTGTGTTTTTGTCTTGATCCATTTTGCATGAAAACTCTTGTGTCTCACACCCATATTTGACCACCAACATTACCCTATATATACACCACCTTTCCTCTTCATTTTCCCTTGCTACAACTCCAAAAAAAAAAAAAAAAAAAAAAAAACTCTCTCAAATATCAAATATTCAAGGTTATCTTCTTAAGTGTTCTTTAAGGATTTTGGTCTTTCATCTTAATTAGTTTATGTAGCCTTATTAATACTTGATTATGGTTGTGCAACATATATATAATATACACCCCTTGTTTACCTTTGGTAGTTACTTCTCCGATTCCGGTCGGTGAGGTTTCGGACCCCATAAGGCAAGGCTTCATGGAGGACTTCGTGTCCTTGATATATATACATCTATATAACTTGTTCATACATATTAATCTTGCTTATTTTAGTTTGTTGGTCATGTTTACAAGTTCCATGGTTATGGGTTTTTAAAAATCTATGCTTCGGTTTAACCGTAAATAGCTCTAAACCGTAAACCGAACTTTGTTACTAGTTTTGTTTGTTTAAACATACTTAGTGTTAGATCTAAGTTTCTAAAATCATTTTTACAAATTCTATGGTTATGGGTTTGTAGAATCTTACCTCGGTCTTAACCCGAAACACGATCCGAACCGAAAACCGAACTTTTGTTTAAAGAATTTATTGTTAACTTTTGGTATTTTTTTATTTGTACATTATTATACAAGTTATTTAGTGTTTGGACATGTGGAAACCATCTATGAACTTGTTGTAAGATGGAAACCGAACCAAACCGATTCTTGCTCGCTTAAGACACACAAGTGTGTTTTTTTTAGCCATCAAGACTTGTATATTTCTTTAAAAATAGTTACAAATTGATTTTTAAATATTTTCTTAAGTACTTGGAAATATTGGATCCAACTTGATCTCATAACAAAGTTTGGACTGACAAAACCGAACACTCGCTTAACGTGCGTTGTTAGTTCTAAAACAATGGAACTACATACTTGGTTAAGTCTTATTAAATTTTATTGAGTTATCTCATAACATTCAATATTTTGGAAAGTTGGCTTTGGGTTTGACCAATTATCAAGACTCGAACCGACAACCCGAACACTCGATAAAAAAAACCGTTTTAGTATCTTTATTCCAAAGGGATTTGCATTCTTGCATTTTACCCACTTTATTACTTAACATAGGTTGAGTAAATATTAAGGTTAGGTACTTTAACCCGGTTTCGTGCAAACTTACATTTTTAAAGGGTTATTATTATAAATTCTTAAATAGTTACATTTTAAACCTTGAACTTTAATTATTTACATTTATCAACATTTATTTTGTTTAAAGACCTTCAAGACAACCTTTCTAATTCAAGACTTCTTTCCTTTTTAGGCATTGTGCGTTAAACTCGTCGTTCCGACAAATCTCCAAATTATCATCTTTCAAGTTTACTACTTGAAGGTGAGTACTTCATACCCCATTTTCCATCTTTTATTTTGGGGGTGACATTTCATACTTATTCAACAAAATGCTTTATATTTGAATCTTAAACCACAAACGTAGTTGTATACTTTACCTAAATAATTGCTCGATTTGGTGTTCTATGCTTATATGCCTATGTGTTTATCGCTTTTGGTTGGTGGAACTATAAAATCCTAGACTATTTGGCAACCCCTTATAGCAAGGTGTCGTTAACGTAATGCAATTAACGATAACTATAAAATCCTAGACTATTTGGCATCCCCTTATAGCTAGGTGTCGCTAATGTGTTTAGCGATATCTATTTATCCAAATTACCACTTTTATTTATCATTTCGTATGCAAGTTTTGTGGCTATCTTTATTATATACTAATATGATTAAACTTATGAATTGCTCACCGACCTTTGTGTTGACAAACTTTATTTTATGAAATGTTGCAGGTTTGCATCTTGGTTGATTTATGATTGTGAAGAAAACGACATCAAAGACCTTAGGATATTAGTAAAAATGAACAATATCAATTTACCATATTTTGTGATATCTTGTTTATGGTTATTTTATGAATAATTGTTATGTGACATTTTCGATGTTGTGAAATGAAATGAGTTTATTAAATACTGTCACTTTAATTAGTGTCATGTGCTTATGGACAATCGTTACACCTCGGCATGTTCTGCTGCTTTTGGTCGGGGTGTGACACATATTATTATTACACAACCGTATTATTAGCATTTAAAAAAAAACATAATGATGATTTGAAAAACACAAGACGAAAAACACACGATGACAAACAGAAATACACAATGACGAAAAAAATACAATGGCAAGCAAAAAGACACAATGACGTAATTTTTGTTTTAATTTTTATTTAACAAAGTCATACTCATATTAAAGATAAAAAACGCTTGTTATTATGGTGATTTTTTAAAACAAATATCATATGAGAAAGTTATAGACGTTTTAAAATGATTGAGGACTTTGCATCTGACTTGCATATGGAGAGACAAAATATGTACAATTACTTGTATATCATTTTTTTTGTCCTCATTTAACACATGTCAATTAATTATGATTTTTTACACTTCTCATTTTTGTTAACATGTATAGAATAACTCAACCCTTCAAGTTAAATCAAAACATGTCTAATGCTTGATTTCTTGACAATTAACTGGTGGCTACGTACTAAAACCTTTTGGCTATTATGGCTATTAATTAATTGCTAATTCTAGAAATACTTAATAGTTATAAACATTTGACAATAAATGTAGCCGTTTAAAAAAAGTTTATTGTTAGCCTTTTTATATATGAATCTATTAATTGATTCAGAAGGGATGAATTTGTAGCGGTTCTAGCAACTACAGCTAAACCATATGCCTCCTTTGACTGGATGCCAATAGCGGCAACCAATTATAATTCTAGTTCCGGAATAATAATGAGATGGTGATTGCATTTAAAAATATTAATTGAGTTGATCAAGATAGAAGATAATAAGCAACCCAACAGCCACGTGACGAAGCTAGGAAGGAAATAAGGAAAAATTCCCAAACTGCTTTATTAGTGGAGAGAGATTTCAATTTATTTCTATAAATAAAAGTTTTAGAAATGCATCCTGTAAATACATCTTTGACGACCTGTTAGGCCTTAATCCGTTTTTCACGACCTGTTTGGCCACAAAGCACGTCTTTCACTACCTGTTAGCCTCCAACCCGGGTCTTTCATTACCTGTTAGCCTCTAACACGTCTTTCACAACCTATTAGCCTCAAACGCGTCTTTCACGACATGTTTGGCCTATTAATTTTTTTTATTTTTCAATATTGCATTATTACAATTAATTTTATACATATTTGGTTATTCTTTTATAACTTGCAATATATAATTTCGAATATGTCGTTGAAACGTATTTATTTTTTCTACATGTTGTCATAAATTTTACTCAAAGCTGAGTGTCAGATTGATATCGAAATGTTCAATAAATGTTTAATAAAATTTGACCAGACTCGTTTTAAGTAAAATTTATGCCAACATGTAGATAAAAATAAGCACGTCTCAACGGTATATTTGGAACTTTTTAAAACTTTATACATTGCAAGTTAATAAAAAGGGAAAATTCCTAAAATTGACCATTTTTAAAGAGAGATTCGAAATATGTCTCTTTTAAATTCAAATTCCCCTTTTGTCCATTTACTAACTTGTCTTCAGCTATACGTTAGAAAATCGAGACGGCATGTTCTTAACTCGCCATATTAGCTCATAACTCATTGTCTCTCAGCCATGTTAGCTCAAAACATATCGTATTCTCTCCATGTTAGCTTAAAACTCATTGTCTTCCTGTTGTGCTAGCTAAAAAAAATCTACCTTATTTTTACTAAAAAACATGGATCAAAACTTAATTAAAAATATTTGAATATTTTAAATTTTATTGGTTTTAAGCTCTTGTATATTGGATTTTGGATGATAATATGATTTAGAAAACTCATGCATACCATCAAATCATTTTATGTGTAACTTGTTTAGATATAATTTTTTAAATAACAAAATATATAAATATTAGATGTAATTTTTTAGCTAACATAGAGGGTAGGGCTGTTCAAAAAGCTCGCGGCTCGAAGCTCGCTCGAAGAAAGCTCGGAGAAAGCTCGCTCGAAATCGGCTCGATTGTAATTGAGCCGAGCCGAGCTCGATTCGATTTCTAAATGAGCTGAGCCTGAGCTAGCACCGGATCGACTCGAGCTCGCTCGATAGGCTCGAACTATTTATTATACACACACATTCATTTAATTATCTAACCCAATTATTTGACACACGGGTTTTCTTTCTCAGCGCAATACAATTTAAAAAAAACCCACAAATCAAAACCTTATCACAAATCCAAAAGTCTACGGTCCCTACCACAAATAAACATACATCTGCTCATCTTCTCCTTCAAGCTTCGACCTAATCTCGCCTGCTCCTTCAAACTTCAAACTAATCTCGCCGGTCGTAACATCGTAACATCAAACAACCACTCCCTCACCACTCAATTAGCATACGCACGCTGGTCTGCTTATTCCGCCACTCTGTCCCCACTCACCAATACGCTGCTTTGCTTATTCCGCCGCTACGTCGTTGCTATCAATCACCACTTTTTGTCCTTAATTAGTTGTTCATAGGTTATTCTCCGATTTGCTGTTCATAGCCAAATCGAGCCGAGTCGAGCCGGCTCGATTTAAAACCGAGCCGAGCTTGAGTTCACATTTTCAGCTCGATTGAATATCGAGCTCGAGCCGAGCCAAGCCTTGGCTGGGGCTCGGCTCGGCTCCTGAACAGGCCTAATAGCGAGGAGACGACGAGTTTTGAGCTAACATGGAGGGGAGACGATGGGCTAACATGGCTACGGGTTATGATCTAGTATGGCGGGGAGGTGACGAGTTAAGAAACATGTCGTCTCGATTTTCTAACGTAGAGGCGAAGACGAGTTAGCGAAGGGACAAAGGAATTTAAATTTTGGAGGAACATATTTGGAATCTCTCTCTAAAAATGAGATATTTTGGGAATTTTCCCTAATAAAAAACCAAATGTGAGTAAAATTAATTATAATAATGTAATATTTAAAAAAACAATTAATAAGGCAAACATAAAGACGCGTTAGAGGCTAGCATGTCGTGAAAGACGTGCGTTGGAGGCTAACATGTCGTGAAAGACACGCCGAGGCATAACATGTCGTTAAAGACGTATTTGTACGAGACATTCCTAAAAACTTTTATTTATGAATACAAAAATGAAATCTCTCTTAATTAATGATTAATTTGGGAATTTTCCCATGAAATAAAGGGGACGCAAGCAACCTAGCACTTTAATTAATTTAGGCAAGCCAGCATACACAAGAAGAAATTCTTGAACGACACGTGAGAAAAAGAAAAACATTGTTTGTGTCATTTTCTGTATAAGCTATAAACTTTTGTAATCATCTAGGCCTTGATACATTTTGATTATTTTCGACTTATTACTTAGACTTTTCTTGTGGTCATGTATTGATTTTAAAAAAAATTATATGGTTTCCTTGGATGATCTTGCGTCTTTTTATGTTGGTTATATCATGGTTTGTGTGAGTTTATTGATCATGATATGCAAGAATACTCCGTGCATTGATAGGCTTATCCTTAGATTGTTCTATCTTTTGATTTTTCAACGCAAAGGCAAGAGACTAGGAATGTTATTTGATATATTTAGTTGATATGACTGGTTAGATAGGTGTGCATCACGAAATAGGGTTGGAATGATCGTTGTGTGTGTTATAATTCATTTGTGTCATTGTTGGTTGAATTAAACTTGTTAGCGCGAGCTACAATTGGTTTATTCGTGATCAGAAATTTCTAAGTCATAAGTTAATCAAATTGGGTTTGCTTCAAGATCTATTAATACTAACATTATGAGAATTGTGGGATTAAGCCAAAAAAAAAAAGAAAGAAAGAAAGAAAAAAAGAACTCAACTGGTGAAAGATAGCAAAGTTGCTATGAAGCCCAAAAACTAAAGAATATAAATGATATTTTAAATGAATAAAATAATTTACCATTGAGCTAAGTAGGTTGTTAGTTACTAGTTACTATTACTCGGTAGTATGTTATCACTAATGATTTAATGCAAGGGCTTTTAAAACCAAGACGGATGTGTTCAGATGACCCTCAACTTTCTTGGTAAAATGCAATTTATGTATCATTACTATCGTGTATCCTAAAATTTTTAAGATCTGTTATTTTCATATGTCAAAACATTTTCTTGATATATAACTTTTTTTTTGAGATGCTCATGAATTAATTTATATATCCGCCATTAATTTAAAACAAGTTTCTATTTTGAAAAACACACTTTTTCGTAATTTAAGTGGGCCTTTTTGAATTTTGCATATTAAAACTTCACTAATAGCAATGGGCCATCCATCAAAATAGAGTTTTTGGCCCATTCTGGGTTTGATTTGAAGTATCGAACACGTGCATGACACGTGATTTTAAATTGCTTCAAGACCATGAGGCATACCTCATTCCCTCGTTTCCTCTCATTCGCCACGTCTATGTCCCTCAGTGTCAAATAAATTTTTCTTCTATCATTCAACATCGCATTTCAACCCATGTATGGTTTATTCTTCTCACTAAGATATAGCCCGTGTAATATACCCGTGGTTAAAAAAATATAACAAAAAGTTAAATTTAATAATATACATAATAACATATCTTATGGATTCATAAAGATATAAATAATAATAAATAAAATTTTATAATTAATAAATATCTATAAAGCTCATTTAATATAACATTTTAAGTTATATTGATAGTTTTATAGTTTTGTTAGTAATTCTATATATGGTAATAGTATTAGTTGGCAGTGGCGGAGCCATGAAATTTTTCTATGGGTTCGAGATTTTTGATGTTTTGGATCAAAGTTTTCGAACCCAAATGGGTCGGGCCGATCATTCGATGAGATAATTAAACTACAATATCACTATAACAAATGTACATAGTCAACATTCAGTAAAATGCAAAATTATATTTAATAAAAACATATTACATATTATAATTGTTCCCTACATATTTTTATGTTATGAAAACGATTTATAACATCTTTAATCGTGATTTAAAAAAATAACCCAGTTTCAATATTAAAAATGCAAGCACCGTATATAGGCGTCACCCATCTAATTATGTAAAATCTAATAAAGATTCGGGAATTGAAGGCTTGAAGCAATCAAAGAAAGAGGGTCGGCCGGCCGTTGTCGTCGGCTAGTTGAAGTACGGTAGGTAAGGCGATGGTTAAAGCCTCGAGGCGAACTGCGAAGGCGATGAGACGATGGTTGTTTTGGTTGATATAGAAATAATTTATCGGCAGTTGAGTCGATGGATGTTGTTTTTGTTCTTTTATTTAATTTGTGCTTAGGGATTCTGGGATTATGTCTAACTAAAAATGTTAATTAGATTGGGTTTACTAGACATTCTATGAATAATTTGAATATATTTTTTTCTATCATCTATATATGGATTATTATTTGTCTATTTAGTTTGTTAGCAATTTTTAAAGCTTTTTATATTTTATAAAAAAGCATATTCATTATTAAAAATTTTTTAACTAAAACTTTCATAATTAAAGGGTTCGAATATTTTTTTTAAAACGAAACCGGGTTTGTTCGCCGAAAAAGAATGAGTTCGCTCGTTGGTTGGATACTATAAGTTATATATAAAATTGGCTCCACCACTGTTAGTTGGCATCCTAGTTAAATGACACGTGAAATAATGATTTTGTTTTAAATGGTATAGGTAGATAGGTAGATTCTCGATCATTCCATTTTTATTTAATGTCTAACGGAAATACAAAAAAGGATGAAAAAAAATGATTGATGGATGGAGTCAGCACTCTTCAAACAATGAGAATGATCGTCCTCATTTGGGTCATGTCATAAATGAGATGGTTAGAGACGGGGTGGTGTTAAGCATGATGTGGCATGCCATGTAGGACCATTCTCAGATCCCCTCACCCATACGGTTAGCCTAAAGATCTTATTCTTTTGGTTATTCTCATTAAAATTTCACTTAATGTTTTAAATCAAATTCTTGTACAAAAATATTTTTAAACCAAATTCTTCTTGAATTCCATTTTGTTTCTTAAACCAAAGATATAACAAATTATTAATCTCGTATGTCTACATATTAAGAAAAAAATGTTCTTAAAAGACTAACAAAATAAAGATGTTATTGATTGTGGCCATTATGTTCATGCATCCTTATGGATGATTTTAATTGACGTGTCACACACAGCAACAATGATATAACTATTTACAAATATTTTGGATCCTCTTATTGACATCATTTCAAAAATCAATTGTTAGTATGTACACTTGATGAAGAAACACTAACCGGTCCCCGGGCAGATTACTGGTAACCTGGGGGTTAGATAGATGTTTCCCACGAGGGGTTAGACCCTTGGAAGATGGTTCTTCTGATAACCTGCAAAACAGACACCGTGAGCTCGTCACTGAGAAGGGGGGGTTCCTCCTTGTGACCACCCTCCGGCGTGAGAATCAGACTAGATTGCTCTTTAAATATAAAAATATATTAAGAGATTGCTAGAGCAGATATCAGGTATATTATGATGATAATGTGATAATGTAATCTTGTGATGATCATACCATTTGGGGTATTTATAGCCGAAGGTAGGTTTCCAAGGAGGTATGGCCGGCTGCTACAGTGTTCCTGTTCATCAACAGTAGCCTACGCACGTGCCCTGCTGGTAGTTGGTGGGTAGGCAGCGGCAGATAGTGACCAGGCCTGCTGTGTACTATTCCCTTTCCACCAACTGCCGGCTATGCACGTGGTATGACAGTAGTTGGTGAGTAGGCAGCGGCTAATAGTGATACAGTACAGGAGCATGCTGCTCGCCATACTGTATCAGTGAGCTGTCGTATACCTCGTCAGGTACAGTAAAAGATCCTTCAGTATACGGACTGGCTTATTTGGGCGGGAGTATTCCCCCTCCCGCCTCTGTGCGGGATTGCTCCCGGCTTGGCTCATTCCTTCAGGTGACACTGAATGATCGAGAGCTAAGTGCCTTGTGCGTGTAGCCATGCTGCGCGGGTGGCCTTCCCTAATGGCTTGTATCCGAGGCTGCGGGGACAGGCGGAGTCCTTCACCATTGGGAGGCATTTCCTGCGGGATCAGCTTGCGTACTGCGCGTAAGGACGTCACGTCTCTGAGCATGGTTGGTTCTGCGGATCCAGTTGGTCTCTGCGCAGACTTCCCTGTTTAAGGTGAGTCTTGCGGGTCCAACTGGGCTCTGCTGGGACCTACCTCTTCAAGTCCCCCCAGTCCAATGTTCTTCTCATGAGTGTTTAATAAAGTGAGGTGAACTTTTGGACTTGAGCAAAGGGTTTTGAAAAGGGTTTTGTAAGGTTTTCCATGGGGATTCTTTCCGCGGAAGTCCTTGTCACTTGCAGAAATGCCCGAGTTTCCTGCTTGGTCTTTGGGTATGATGCGGGTAGGTCTGTAACCTCCTCGCAAATCAGGAGCATTGAGTCCCAGTTGTATGGATTTTCCATGAGGTTTTGGTAGTTTTGAACATAGTGATCAATTATGTTAAGACCACCAATTCCATCCTGGAGCTTCAAACAACGTAGTTCTCGACGTTCCCGCTATGCGGGGATGTTATTTCCGTTTCCGCAAGCATTGCCCAGAAGATCCTTCTTGGTTTCAATTCCCAGCGGAGCGCTAGGTATGTGAAGGGTTTTGCCTTAACACTGTACCTGCGCTCGTCTTACGGTTACTTTACTTCCAAGGTATTCCTGGCGTCAATTCCCTGCGGGTGCTAGGTATGTGAAGGGTTTTGCCTGAACACTGTACCCGCAGCCGTCTTATAGTTACTTGGTTGCCGAGGTACTTGGCTTCAATTCTCTGCGGGTGCTCGGTATGTGAAGGGTTTTGCCTTTACACTGTACCCGCATCCGTCTTACGGTTACTTGTTTGCCAAGGTTTATTTGGCTTCAATTCCCTGCGGGTGCTAGGTATGTGAAGGGTTTTGCCTTTACACTGTACCCGCATCCGTCTTACGGTTACTTGTTTGCCAAGGTTTATTTGGCTTCAATTCCCTGCGGGTGCTAGGTATGTGAAGGGTTTTGCCTTTACACTGTACCCGCATCCGTCTTACGGTTACTTGTTTGCCAAGGTTTATTTGGCTTCAATTCCCTGCGGGTGCTAGGTATGTGAAGGGTTTTGCCTTTACACTGTACCCGCATCCGTCTTACGGTTACTTGTTTGCCAAGGGGTAAAGGGGTATTTTCCCGCTTACTTTTTAATATTTTCGAATTTTGAATTTTGAAATTCGAAGAGTTGGTGAAAAGATCAGAACAGTCCAAACCTCTGAAACGTCGTGCGACGGTTTCTTCTGACCGTGTCAGGACGTGCAGGAAGTTATGGTGACGTGACAGAACATGGTCATTCCAGTCGCTTTTTCAGGCGCGTGGGCGCGATTTTTCGGGCGCGTGGCCGCGAAATTACTGGCACACGTCCTTTCAACAACTGTTGCCAGCTTGCTTTTTGCCACGTGTCATAGTTTCATTGCACATTCGATTTCTCTCTCCTCCGTATTAAATTCACCGCATTAATTGCGATTACTATATAAAGGGGTAGAGGGTTATTTGCAATTCACACTTTTTACTCTTCTCTTCATCTTTAAGGCGATTTCCGGCGAATACTCCTTTATTCAATCGAGCATTCTCTCGAAATCGTTCTCTTCTTTCTCTGCAAGATGTCTTCTCGTGATGCTGAAGCTATATCTGACGACAGGGGTACTGCTGGTGAGTGCCAGTGTGCTCTGCCCGGCGATCAGTACCGGTATGTTGTCAGGAAGTTCATGCTCGATCATCTCGAGCCTGAGTTTCCTGAATCCCACCAGACCGTGTATGATGCCCCCAGAGGCAAGATCGGGGTTTATGCTGCATTTTTTGTCTATGGGAATCTTAGATTCCCGTTGACAAAATTTGTTTACCGTGTCCTTGAGAGGCACGGTGTTCATTTGACCGAGCTGCACCCCATGGCGATCGCCAAGATTCGCCATTTTGAGTGGGTGTGCCGGATTTTGGGCATCGAGCCCCATGTGGACCGCCTGATGACCTTCTATACCTGGAGGTGCATCCAGGGGTGGTACACCTTGACGACCCGTATTAAGGGTCTGAAGATTTGCGACACCGAGCGCAGTCTTCGCGCGTGGAAGCAGGAATTCTTCTACATTTCTGCCCGCGCCATCCCCCTTGCCATGAAGTTTAAAAATGGCCAAGCGATACCGAGCCTTCACGCCCCCAACTACCAGGAGGCGGAATGGTTTTCGAAGATATCACGCCCCCAACGTAAATGCAGTCAAATATTTAGTGATTAAAGATGACTCAGACATGTGTATAGAACACAACAGTCTTGTCATAGAAGGTTATATTAAAAAGATTTAGTCAACTCTAAACCAACGTTGGAAATGCTCAAATTTACCAGCAAAACATGAGGTTTGGATCGTCATTAATTACAAACAAAAAACTTTTCAATTGCCATCAACAAATTCATATGACAACGGGTCTAGGTTCGTTTAGTCTCAATTTAAACAATAAACCGATATATACACGGGCTTGTTTTTGTTCAATATTAGGTTAAAGCAGTTGCTTCAAGTATGAATAAAAGCTTTAGCGTTTGGTTTAGTAAGTGCTAATGAAGCACTACTCGTTTGGAGCTTAAGAGGTATGGAAATGACAAGCAACAACATGTATCACGTGTCCAAAGATACAATTACTGCAAAACTTAGCCTCGTCTGCAAGGCTTGATGCCCTCTCCCCCCTATTGGACTTCATTAGAGTAGTTGGAGTACTACAATGGGAAATAAATGTAACATACTTGATGATTTAATTTAATTTCATAGTGATAGAGAAAAAGATAGTTTGCTACAATTAGTTACTACAGTTCAACCATCATGGTCGATACCGTTTCTCGTACCTTTTGTCATGTCATCCTGCATACTATATTGAGTTGACATCTCTCTAATGAGGGATGAATGCGTGTTACCTTACGGATCAACACAATATTGTGAGTGTTTGCTGATACGAATGATATTGTTACCCTACAAATCATCACAATACTATCACCATAGGCGGCTGGTGATTCGAAAATTGACGTGATCCGGATGTCACACCGGAAAATACATGGTCGGGAAGTGATATAATTCAGAGAAAATACGCTCCTAGTATTTAGTTTGATTCGGTTACTAGACGATGAAGATCACTTTGCCACCGTATTATCCCCGAACACCTCAATCTCCAAACCATATTATCTTAAATCTAACAAATTCATAATCACAAAAAATGGAACATCATGGTTACCTTAAAAAACATTTGATAGATAAATAACTTATGAAATTATACTTTCATCGTATCATCCCAAATCTTGAAAACTCTCACCCATTTTGACCCATTTTCCCCTTTTAAATAAATAATTAATTACAAATCATCATCATCTTCCAATTAATCTATATCCTCTCTATCCATCTCAATTCCAAAATCTTTGATACTGAAATTGATTGATTAGGGTTTTGTTTTGTTTATTATTTTCGATGGGTGAGTCAACTCAATCGGCCGATGCAGAGATCAACCTCAACATCCGATGCTCCAACGGCAACAAGTTCTCCGTGCGAACAACCCTCCGATTGACGATCGCTGAATTCAAAGATCTGGTGGCTCTAAACGGCGACGTTCCGGCCAACCAACAGAGGCTCATTTATAAAGGACGGATTTTGAAGGATGATCAAACCCTAGAGAGTTATGGTAATTAATTAATTAATTTTGTTAGCAAAATTGATGATTTTGTTGGGTGAATGTTTATAGACTTGCACATTATTCATTTAGGGGTGTAAACGAGCCGAGCAGATCGTTTCGAGCTTGTTTTCCAATGCTCGAGTTCGGCTTGTGAGTTGTCTGTTCAACTCTGGTTCGGGCTTGGCTAGTTTATTATTTATTAATTAATAGTTATAATATATATATGTTTGTGGTTATTGTTATATGTTTTGAGAAAAACATTAGACGAGCTTAAGTCCAGCTTGAGCTTGTGTAGTATATTACAGTGTATCGTGAATGCGTAGCGTAACTGCTTGTTACACATGTTTCAAATTTCTACAGTCGATTCGTGTAATAAAAAATTAAAAAGTTTTCTAGTAAAATTAACTTACATATAATACATATGACAAAAAGGTTTTAAAAAAAATTGTAAAACGGAGTTCCTTCGAGTTCTAACAACTCATTGGAGTTCCTTGGAGTTCCCAATTTACCCTAACCCTATTAATTAATTTATATACGTTTTTGAATATTTTATACTTTTGAGAAAAGCGTTGAACGAGCTTAAACCGGCTCGAGCTCTTGTAGTAGCTTAAATGTACAGTGTGCGATTAATACATAGAACTTGAAAACAAACAAGGCTCGTTAAGGCTTGATGAGCCTAAACTAGCTTTATTTGAGGCTGGAGCTCGATAACTTACACGAGCTTTATCTGAGGATTGAGCTGAGCTCAAGCTTGAAAAAGCTCGGCTCATTTTGAGCTTTTTATGGTAAATATTTTGTGTATTAATTTTAGTATTCGATTCGGAAAATTGAAGATTTCATTTGGATGACTTTGTTGATGATTTTTATATTGTTATGTGCTTATTATCTTGTTTTCATTGTTTTTAAACATTACATTTCTGTTGTGTATAGGGCTGCAAGCAGATCACACAATTCACATGGTGCGTGGTTCGGCTCCAGCGCCAGCACCAGCACCAGCACCAGCATCAACTACTGGTGCACCTGGAGCGGGAACCGCTAATGCTCCAGCTCAAGGTGCTGGCCCGACCGGAGGGGTTGGGCTAGGTGGTGTTGGTGCTGGGTCTGGTGCACCCTTATTTCCCGGGCTTGGTGGGCTTCCTGATTTTGAGCAAGTTCAACAACAGCTAGCCCAAAACCCTAACATGATGAGAGACATGATGAACATGCCATCAGTTCAAAACATACTGAACAACCCGGAGATCATGCGGAGCATGATGATGAACAATCCACAGATGCGTGAAATAATCGACCGGAACCCCGAGCTTGGTCATATTCTTAACGACCCTGCGATTCTGAGGCAGACACTTGAAGCAGCAAGGAACCCAGAACTCATGCGGGAAATGATGCGGAATACTGATCGGGCGATGAGCAATATCGAGTCGTCTCCCGAAGGTTTTAATATGCTGAGACGGATGTATGAAAATGTTCAAGAACCGTTTCTGAATGCTACCACACCAGGTGGTAATGATCCAGGGTCCAACCCGTTTGCGGCTTTACTCGGGAATCAGGGTGCGGGTAACAACACTCCGGTAACGGGTTCTGAGACAACCCCCGGGTCTGCGGCTCCTAATTCTAACCCGCTTCCCAACCCTTGGGGCGGTAATACTACTGGTAAAGATCTAATAAATGTCTAACTGTTCTGTTACTATAATAAGCGTTGCTGTTACTGAAATTCGTATGATGAAAATAAATAGGTGGAGCCCGGACAAATGCGGGAACCAGACCACCGACTGTATCTGGGTTAGGTGGAGCTGGTCTGCTCGGGTTAGACCGTCCAGGTGGAATGCCCGACATGAGTCAGCTAATGCAAAACCCAGCTATTTCTCAGATGATGCAAAGCTTGCTCTCGAACCCTCAGTATATGCAGCAGGTACGTGATACCGCTTTAAGTATTGTTGTCAGTTTTCACTCTTTTTTAAAATATTTTTTGCATGAATTAATTTTTAGATTGTGAACCAAAACCCTCAACTACGTAGCTTGTTCGATTCTAACCCTCAGCTTAGAGAGATGCTACAAAATCCAGAAGTACTTCGTCAGCTAACGTCACCTCAGATGATGCAGGTATGTACATGTTTATTGTTTGACTGATGAAAATTTTGGGTTGCCTTTAACCTGACCATTTTGGTGTTTGTTACACAGCAAATGATGTCTTTACAACAGCTTCTTCCTCAGCTTAACCAACAGCAGTCTACTTTGTTAGTGTGAATCATTTTTATCGCTTATTTAACTACTTTGTGAAAATGCAATATAGATATATATTTTTTCCATTCTAAAACAATGGCTTTTCTGTTGCAGTGGCTCCGTGCAGACCGGTGATGCTACAGGTACAATTGTACAAATCTCTTGTTTTGTTATTATATTAACACATCGATTTTATATAATATTGTTTTATATTATTAACCTGCAGGAGCACAAAACAATGTGGGGCTTGACTTCTGGATGAATATGTTTGGTGGACTTGGAGCCGGTGGCTTGGCCGCTCCGAATGTACCGGACGGTAAGACTTTACTATGATCAGAATACAATAATTTATCTTTTAAATATATGATTTGCAGACAACATTAAATAGCTGAATTATGCAGTTAGGATAGTTTTTTGGTATATTCTTGGATACTTTAAACTGCCATATCTGATTATTTGATCATTACTTTCTTTTCCCAAAAGATAAAAAGTGTCAACCTTTTGTTTTCAAGCCTTTTCCTTTAACATTACCCGTTTTTTTCGCGATCATGATTGCACATATGTGTGTGTGTGTGTGTGTGTATACACACACACACATATGGCATGTAATTGAGTTCACTAGATTTTGTTTATTTTTGTTAAGATATTTAAGCAAATCTTCTTAATTGATGTGTCTAGTGGCGTGTTGTAGAGTGTAATTTGCATGAGACATGTGGAGTATAATAGCCTAAATTAGGGGTGTACCTGTGTCGTTATGACCGAATATTGTGGTTACAAATGGATAATTGGACTGGTTAAGATTACATGCTGGACATTTTTTTGAAACATTTTGTTACAAATGATTTATGTTTTTTTTATTTATGTCTGCATGTAGTGCCACCGGAACAACTTTATGCGACTCAACTGTCACAACTTCAAGAAATGGGCTTCTTTGACACCCAAGAGAATATCAGGGCGCTGCGTGCTACTGCAGGCAATGTTCATGCCGCTGTTGAGAGGCTTTTGGGAAACTTCGGCCCGTGATGACGTGGCATGGTGTTGTTTTGTTTTATTTAAAGTATTCTTTAGCAGACAAAGGTGGGCATGTGGATTTCTTTTGAGGGGGCGTGTGTGTGTGATGAAGTAAACAAGATTACTTTGCAGGTCGCACCGGCCTTCTTAAAGCAAACCTTTTGGTGTTTGGTGTACAAACAAGTCTGATAGATCATTGCCGTTTTTATGATGTTCCTTGAAAGATTAGTCGTTGAAATGTCTTGTGCGTGTGTTGAAGTTTCTAGTTATTTACGTCTTTGAAATGATCTCGATGGCTGTTATGTTGCTGGATGAGCTTGATGCCATTCGGGTTCGGGTTTAGGTTTTTGATGTTGCAAGTAGGTGTTTTGAGTCAGCATCCTATTCAGGGGGGTCTCCACATAGTTTTTCTAGTCAACATCAATGAGTTCAGAACAAAATATGAAAACTATTATAAATAGGCCACCTAGTATATGCTATCCTGGATAATGCATATTGCTGGTGGCGTGATACAGAGGGCATCATGATGATGCTAGCGGTGGCGCATGCCGGGGTGGTGTAGGCGGTGCCAATAACGGCGATAATCAGTGATGTTGAGGAGGTGGCAGACATGATTTGAAACCGTCGAGTTGTTCGTTTTGATCCGTTGTCTAATTTGAGTAGACGTAAATTGATCCCTTGTTTAATTTAAGGCGAACTTATTAAGAAAGATGATTGTTAAGAAAATCACACATTAATTACTTGTTGATGGTGGGAATCCTAGACGAGAATATCTTCCTATATGCTCAATGGACTTTCATGCTTCATCCGTTCAAACAAGACTCGTACTTCTTGTACTCATCAGTATATTTAATTATTTATGTACGTGTCGTTTAATATATTTAATTAATATATTTCGCTCAAGTTCTAAAGTTAATGTGACAACACAGAACATATTTCTACTAGAAGATGTTCTTCAAAAATGTTCTATTAGAAGTTATTTTTCATAAAAGGTGAAATACTAAAATGTGTCGTATGCTATTTGTTGTGGGGCTTTAAATCTTAAGTTAAAGTGTCACGTCATTGTCAGATAGACAATGAAGCTTTAAGACTACGTGTAGTGGTTTTAACTAATTGTCTAGTTAAAATGCCACCTAAGCGTCATGTAGGCAGAAATAATTTAACTAACACCACTTTTGAATAAAGAGTAGTGTTTTAACTAATTGTATTTATTACTCAATAATTTTTTTATTTACATATTATTATTCAATAACATAATAATATAAATAATAAAACTACATAATAATATATTATAACATTTTATTAAAATAAAAGTTATAAGCACATAAGAATAGAAAGCGACACTAGAAATAAGAAAAAAAAAGGATACTTGAAAAAACAAAAAGATAGTGGAACATTAAAAAAAAATACCACTCGTTGGCACAATATTTGTCATGGATTTCGTTCTTCCTTTGTTTGAAAATATAGCATGATCTTCTGGCATTGATTGAGATGAGAAGAAGTGGGGTTTTGGTTGTGGTTCGGTCTCCGATATGCATTGAGAAGGGAAGAAACAATCGGGTATTGGTTGCGAGGTTACGAGTAGAGGTCTCGATTATGGGGTTAGGGGTAGAGGTCGGCACAAGATTTTGTTCGTGCTTGCATTGAAGTGACATGGGTTGTTGGGATCATTCGCAACATGTATGTTCATGTAAAATGGGTTGTTTGGGTCGAGAAAGTTTATTACAGGGATGTTCTGGTTCAGCGTTTATTACAGGGATGTTCTGGTTCATGATTGCAAGAAAGAGATTTAGAGAATATAGAGTTGGGTATATTTTGGTGTGGTGAAAATGGTTAAAATTGTTGGTTTATGTAGTCTAAAAATTATAATTTAATTTTTTAATATATTTTTTTGTATTTCCAAAAATATATCCAACAGCTCCAAGTTGGATTTTGGAGTTCAAAATTTTCTAGCCTTAGTATTTTAAGTTCAACATTTACTATTCTTTCTATTTTGAAGTTTTGTTTAGCCGGAAACAATTGATAGCGTCATATTTGGAGGTAGTGTAATGGAGTTTAACGAAGGATTATCATCCACATCATCAAACTTGGCGCCCTTCTAATTCCACTACGTGCAGTCTAACTAACACATCCTTTTAACACGGCGCTATGATTTAAAACCACGTTACCACGTTAAAACCCCTATGCTAAGGCATTTGGGCCCCACCGTTTTCTCCTTTGCCGCCCCATTAATATGCTAAAGCCCCACCCTTTATCGCTCCTTTGAAGCCCCACAGCCAGTGATCTCATAGAAAAAAAAACTCACGGTTTTTGTTGATACCGTTATTGTTCGGTACAAATAGTATCCATATAATATCGTTTTTTATCATTTAGCTTTTCGTTAAGCACACTACCAGTTTAGATGCCATTTGCTAAAATTGTATAAGATGTTATGGTGGGTTTAACAAAACTCAAAAAGGTTCTTTTGATTACTGTTTTCAAAGGGTTGTATGCATTGTTTTCATTCTATGGCATTTGACAATCCACGTTCCGAGTTCACTTTTTTACTTTGTACTCTGGTAACCAAAAAAAAAAAAAGTTATGGTTTCTAAATATTATAGATAACAATGATTTAAATTATAGAAACGCTTTTGAAATTGAAGTAAAAGTGCGGGGCAGGAGACAACCTCCGAGAAACATGTCAAAGTCTTATCTATCATATACATAATACTATGATAGCTCAAAAAACACAAGCATTGACATAACTGAAAATAACTGCCCCTCACACACTTACTATGTGTAACCGTCGCCACCACCCCCACCTTAATACCCCCATTGCATACCCACATTATCATTGTCATTATCATGAACCACCACCACATTATGATCACCCCACCGGATTTACAACTCTGCATTCAACCCATCACCACCATTCAACCCCACCACCAGAAGAAGCGCACCAAGATGATCCGCTTCCACAACCCCAAGCCCGGCCCTCAACCTTCCAAGAAGAAACCCAACCCCAGTGCCCCCAAAATCACCCGTCCATGCACCGAGTGCGGTAAACGCTTCTGGTCATGGAAAGCCCTCTTCGGCCACATGCGCTGCCACCCCGAGCGACCCTGGCGCGGGATCAACCCTCCCCCAAACATCCACCACCCCACCACCACCGAGGAAGACGAGTACGTGGCCACGTGTTTGCTTATGCTGGCAAACACGCCACCCGTGTCGCATAATAAGGTTCAACCAACCACTTCTGCATCCACAAGTAACCAACATGACTACAACCCACTCGACACGTTTCCGGGCCAAATCATTGACCCGGAAACCAGATTCAAGTGCTCGAGTTGCAAAAAGGTGTTCGGGTCACACCAAGCATTAGGGGGGCACAGGGCAAGTCACAAGAATGTGAAGGGATGTTTCGCAATAACAAAAACCGATGCAGGAACCGGAACTGAAACCGAAGAACTTGAATACGGTCCATATGGAGCATTCGGAGATCATTATGCGAGTGACGGTTTGAACATGAATCAGCAACACAAATGCAGCATTTGTTTGAAGATATTTTCAAGTGGACAAGCACTTGGTGGCCACAAAAGATGTCATTTAGAGAAAGAAGATGGTGTTGTACCAACTGCAATAACATTTAGGTTTGATTTGAATGCACCTGCACCATTACAAGATGACTCCACCTGTTCAAGTTCAGATTTGGATTTAAGATTACATCTGTGAACTACATATATATATATATATATATATATATATATATAATATAGTCATGTATTATAACATTACATAAGTGTCTGTACCTATGTATCATGTCTGTCTGTCTGTCTGTCTGTTCCTTTCTATATATGTATATAACATATTAACATAACTTTGTATTTTTCCATCTTCATACATTTATGTAATTCCTCAATGGTATCGCGCATTTCCTTTACCAAAAAATGATTATTATCGCCTGCGATGAACTTATAAGACGTGTTATTCACATGAATCATACTGTAACCGGCGACCACTTTAACCCGTTTATCTCTAGACATGGCTCTAAATCTTGCAGCTGTGTCCCATGAACCAAGTGCAGCATACATGTTTGATGCAAGCATGTAACCACTCGAGTTATCCGGTTCAAATTCAATAACACGTTTAACCACTTTTTCAGTAATATGCTCAGTACTGTTGTGGCTTGTTCTACAACCGCTAAACAAAGCTCCCCAAGCGCTCGCACTGACAATTTGACCATTAGCGAGTTGGTCAACCAGTTCCATTGCCAGATCCAGTTTTCCACCTCGGCTTAATAAGTCTACAAACAAGAGTAATGTTCTAAGCTCGGTTTGACTTCGTGACTTTTGATAAACTTTTGGAAAAACGATAGCCCCTCGTTTATCAAACCTCCATGGCTACATGCTGATAACACTGAGAGTATTGTAACTGAATTAGGCTTCAAACCGTGTGTTTCCATTTCTGCTAACAAATGTAATGCATCACGAGGAAGCCCGTTCATACCACATGCTGCAATCATGGCACTAAACGATACAACATTTTGTTTGATAATTTGATTAAAAGCTTTTTTGGGGTAATTATATCTCCATAGCTTGAGTACATATCCAAAATGGCTGTCCCAGCAATTGTAGCGGTTGCAAACCCTAATCTGATCGCGATCCCATGAACCGATTTTGGTATTTTTACATCAGAATAACAAGAGCAGGCTTCTATTAGACTTAGTAAAGTAACCGCATTCGGTTTCTCGTGTGTTTGCATCATCTCATTGAAGACTTTGATTGCTTCATCAGGCAACCCACAATGTGTTAAAGCTGTGATCATTGTGGTCCAAGAAACCGTATTGTGAATTTTAATCAAATTAAACAACTTTTGTGCAGAACATATAAGATTGCACTTTGCATAAACATCGATTAAAGTATTGACTATGAAGTGATTCAACTCGAGGTTTTTCCTGATAATCAAGGTATGAATGCATTTGCAGATACTCGGGTCTGCAAAATGTTTGCATACTTGTAGAAGGTTGACTAATGTGACTGCATCAGGCTCGGTTTTGGACTTTTGCATTGACTTGAAAAGAATGACGGCTTCTGAAAATTTCCCGTTGCATACACATACACATGTACTTAGAGCCGAGGGTCTCTCTGGAAGCCACCTCTTTATTCCTTTGGATAGAGGTAGGGTGTGCCTACATCCCACCCTCCCCAGACCCTACCTATAGCTTTGCTGTCGGTGGGATTTTACTGGGTATGATTGATTGATTGATTGATTGATACTAATCCAGATAATATAGAATTCCATGAAACAATGTTTTTCAAAGGCAAGTCTTTCCAAGCTTGAAATGCAGAATCGGGATCGTTAAATTTAGAATACATGTCGATTAATGAGTTACCTATAAACAAATCATTAAGAAAGCCTTTACGAACAACAAACCCGTGTAACGTTCTTCCTATAATATCGTTCTTTAAATCAGTACACGCTTTGAGTGCACTCACCACCGTTTGACCATCTAATTCCGCGTTAAACTGTGATAACATCTGCTTAAATATCCTCAACCCAACACGAGCTTTATCACTTTTAACATAGCCCGAAATCATGACACTCCACGCAACGACATCTCTCTCAGGCATTTCATCAAACAGCTTGTGTGCATACTCAATCGCCATACTCGCATACACGCCCAAAAGCGAGTTTCAGACTGATGAAACGGCTAATAAGTTAGTCTTAATCATATACCCATGGAGTTTACACCCTTGATGTAAATCTCCAACTTTGTTAACGGCTTGAATCACAATCACTAAAGTGGAAACATTCAGGTCAAACGCGTTCGCTCTCGCCTGCATAAACGACAACATTCCCGTATCGAAATCGCCATATTCGATCTGCCCAGATATCATAATGTTCCAAGAAACAGAATCCTTGATGTTTAAGCCATTAAAGACATTACATGTTGAATCTATATTGAATAAAAATCCATGATGGAATTTGCAACAGATGTGCATGAATCGACACCGAGTTTGATTGTGAAGGGATTTGGCATGGTTAAAAGATGTTGCTGAACATGCCTTGAATACCGGATGGAATAATGTAGGTTGTGTTAATTGAACTCCTGAATATGATTTGTTTAAGGTGTTGTATACTTGAAGCCAGTTTTTGGTAGCAGATGCAAGTTTGATCTTTGTAACCAAGTTTGAAAGTGGATGATTCATTCGTACGTGTTTATGCGTCACAGGGCTTTGAATTTTGATGTTCAAGAAACTCATTACTACAAGTGGTCTCAAAATTGAAACTCTATTATTATTACCAAAGCTAGGGTATTATTTTATAGTTCTGAAGCATTGGGGCTATAGGCTTTTACATATCTTCCTTCCTTCCTCGTAAAGGTCTGAAGCATTGCGGATTCTATTAAGTGCAAAAAGATCAGGCCCAAGCCCAAATTATTGGCTAAATCATCGTGTAATTGTGTTGGCAAGTTTGGGAATAACCTTGATAAAATATAGGTGATAAGTTGAGTACTAACAAAGACCTATTTTTAATCACTCCTGTTACTGAATCTGACCAAAACTCTTTTAAGATATTTAGGTCGCATATAATTTCAAGGTTGTGATTATTAATGTAACACCCCAACCCGAATGAGCTGACGTGTCACAATGTACAGAGATATACAGAGACAAAAGACATAATTTCATTACTTCATTAGAGTCAAAAGTACAAACTTCTGATAGATCAGATACCAAGTCCAAAATACATATTATTCAGATAACATAAACTTAAAAGACATCTTTAGATTATTCCTAAGTGTTAGGCTTCTCTCTTGATCCCGCCCAAAGTATCCTGTGAACCTGAAGTGTAAAAAGGTTTACGGAATGAGCCGAATGCCCAGTACGGAATATTAAGGCTCAAAAGCAAATAATAATTAACTGGATACAATGCCACAATATATGATAACATATAACTGATTAAAATCATATAACGGAAATAACTAAAACATATCATACGGATGTATCCATAAGCATGACTGAGTCTAAAAATATGTGACGACATATAAGGGGGCCACTCCTGTATGTCAATCACCCGAAATGGCGTAAGCTGGCATACCCACAACCATTTCCTGAAACTGAAACAGAAATTGAACTAGGATATATCCATATGCCTCCTAATAGCTATGTACCACACATGTACTTAAGAGACGCCGTGAACTGATTTCTCCGTCACGGAAGGAGCACATAACATCGATGCCACAATATTATGCCCGTGGGACACTCCACGGGAAGCGAGTGCTCAGGGTAACAAAGTACAAATAATCTGAGTTATACAATAAAAATTCATATCTTAACAATTCACAGAACATGCGATAATGAGTACACTTTAATAATAAATATATCGCACGCTAACAAGTCAAATAACAAATCATAATATGAACATGAATCGAACGGACGGCCAAATGAATCAAGGTGCCAAGGACGTTAGGAGTTCCAAAGGTATATAATATCAACGAGGTTTATAACAATTGAATATGATAACAATAGGGAGGGGTTAGGATCCATACCTTGATTGTTGATTAGTTGTCTTACAGAGATAAGTAATATACAAATGACGCTCTTTTAATCAACCTACATCGTATACATATAGCTCATAAGGGCACTCACGGTTTAAAAGGGTAAAGTCGAATTTTATGTTATGTATATATGAAAGCATAGAGTCGTTTAATTAAGAACAATAAGTATCATTTAACGAGGTCGATATCTCATAAATGTATATTTTAACGAATATTATTTTAAATGTCAAAAATAATTATGGATGAATATAAAACAAGGTATCGAAAATAGTTTTGTCACAAATGGGGTTGGAACTCTTGACCCAAAAAATAATAATAGTAAATAAAAAAATAATCTAAGTACTTGACTAGTGATCTTAAACAGATTGATAAAATAGTTGTTTTAATATGTTAAAAATAGTTGTTTTAATATATGTTAAAAATAAACACAAGAAGCGGGGTTCGAGCTCGCAACATGCTTGTTTCCAATTAACAAGTTTAACCAGTTGGACAACTTTGATAGCTATTAAACTTATTTTGCAGCACCACTTAAATAAACCAGCTAACTATGTTAAAAAAATAGATGCTGCATAAGGGTATCGAACCTGTGACCTTCAGTTAGAACTCAATGACTTAACCAATGAAGCAAGGCTTGTCTATGCTCATATCTTAAAAACAGTTTTATATATAGTCAAAGTAAGTTGTTAAATATTAAAAACAAACAAATGCATCAAGCAAGGTTCGAACCCTAGACCTAAGGAGAACTAACCAGTTAAGCATATCCTGTTTATCTTAAATGACTAGATTTTTTATTGCTTTATACACTATTTTACGGTATCATCTTCTCCATAATAACTCATCATAAACTAAGCTCCAACACCCATATTATAAACCGTAGTTTTGTGTTATGAACCATGTTTAAAACTTAAATAAATGATTAATATGGGCTTAGGTTTGGGTTACCTTAGTTGGACTCGCCATATGTTGGCGGAAACACTTGCCGGAAAACGTGTACAGTGGCGGTGGTGGCGTTTTTCGAACAACCGGGGGATGATTCTTATGGTGTTGAATACGTTAATGGTAGTGATATCCGATCATGCTAGGCAATGTCTGATGATTTCTGGTGGTGGCGGCAGTTTGTTGTATAACAAAGATGGTGGGTACGGTGGTGGGAGTGGAGGGTCGTGATGGCGCTGTCGAGTTAAATAAAGGTGGTGGTGGCAGCGACCTGGTGAAGATGGAGACACCCGTGGTGGTGGTTCAATAACCAGGGGGTTGGGTTTGATACGAACAGAGAAGAGACTAGAGAACCATGAAGAAGGCAAACAAGGAAGTGTAATGTAGGAGATGGGATGCTAAGGACGGTCACTATCATGCTATTTATTTATAGCAAGACACGAAGCTTCTACTGATGCAAATAGTATGGAGAAGGAAGGAGTGGTGGGGATTTACCTATACATGTTTTCTACTGCAATAAGCAAACGACATCATTTTTCCCTTTTGTCCCAATAATTGACACACTGAGTCACATATTTTAACATACACACAAATGTATACTTATTTCCATATTATTAATGTCTTTGATTATTATTATTTTTATTATACAAACAATTTTTTTTCGGTTATCACAATTAATATTTACAAATATTGGAAATAATTACTTCTCAACCATCACGCATTTCAACCTTGAAACCAAATTACTAATAGTTCGGAAAAAAGAAAACAAAATTACTACTTTTAAATCAGAGTATAAAAATACCACCTTTAATTTGTAATATATGATGTATTCATACAAAAAAAAAAAGAAAAGAAAAAACTGTTTTGTCAATAAACAAAAGGTACTTTTGTCATCCGCCATTAATTGTACCCATATATATCTTCCTAACCAATAAAATCAGGTAACATGCAGCTTGCTGACAGTTGGCTTCAAAGGGTTATCGACAGAAAACCAGGTTGAACTCAAAACATGATGGGAGTATGGTAATGGGACACAAAACACATATCAGTACATCTCCCTTTATAGGTTTATTGTGCTATATATATAGTATATATGCATGTAAGCATAGACTAGTCATTACCTGATCATCTAATCTACCTGTTCTAATAAAATAAAATAACTGTGGACACTTGTCATCATTTGGTTATTTCTTATAAATTTTTCCCTCCAAAACTAAGATACCTTGATATATATAATAAATCAATAATTATTCACTTTCCTTTTATACTCTATTTATATTATATCTATATATATTTTTATAAATATAAATATTAACATATTATTTTACTATATATTTCAAAATACTTGGTGAATTGCAAATCAACAACAATTCATGTTTCTCAAAGATTAAAAATGATATAATTTCAAATGTTATCATTCACATATTGTATTATGTATAATGTAGAAGATTGTAAAAAAAAACAAAACTCGAATGCTTTCATTTCACAAGGAAACTTTTTAATCATTAAATTATAAATACATGCTTAAAAGTCGATCAATTTTTTTAAAATCAATCAATTTATCTATTATTATTATTATTGTAAATTGACATATAAATTTATAAATTATAAAGATATGCTTTAAATCTATCCATTTATTTTTTTAGTTAATTTAGTACTATATATATATATATTAAAATGTAAGGATAGTATATACGAATCACCTTCAGACGTAACAAAGTTTATCATACTTTATTTCTTAATTTGTTTTATTAAGGATTGTTTCGGGGTTTTTGTGGAACTTAAATTTGATTTTATGGGTCAAAAGTTGGTTAATAGATTGTTTGGTACAAGTTAACTACATTTAGGTTAAATTTGTTACGGGTAAAAATGAAAAATCTGAGTATTTTTAAAAGTTTGAGAATGCAAATAGATAAAATTTGTTATGGGTTCAAAGTGTTGACTTGAAAATGCCAAAAATATGAAAGTTAAAATTTTAAACATGATTCAGGTTTCAAATTTATCTTTAAGGGAATTTTTTGAAATAATCAAAAGGCTTGGTATTTGACAAATTGACTAGTTTTTCATAAAATATTAAAATTTAATAAAAGATTGCGAATACTTTCGACATGTCACCCCCATGCCTGTCAATGCTTCTAACTTTTATCAAATTTGAAATATTTATGTCAACATTAACTTTTTCTTTAATGGTGCTCAGAACGTCGTATGGGAAACATACTATGCAAATTATGCTCAAATGAAACAAAATACTCACAAAATTGAATGGATTAACATGTTATATTTTATGTTGTCATTATGACAAAGTCGGGAACCCTTTGAAACTTATGAAAATCTTTTTTATAGTGTAGCTCAAAAAAACATAGTTCTTGAAGAACACATGTCGTTACAATTTAATGTTCTCATTTCCTTTAATGGGTGGTAATTGATAAATATATCAATAAAAGTAACAATCCTTTTGTATCTAGGCTGAGTGGTTAGACCCACCATTGTATGAGAAGTTTTATTTCCGCAATTAGTTCATAACCAAAATTCTTTCAATTATATATATATATATATATATATATATATATATGACACTGAGAATGAAAGTTGCAATAGAAAGAAGCGCATTCTCGGGTACGTTTTTGCACGGACATTTTTTTATTAAGTTCATTTAAAAATATCAATTTATGTACACATAGTATATATACAAGCATATGTAAAACATTTTTTCATATGCGTTATGTAATTATTTGCTTTAATTGTAATTTTATAATTTGAATTATCCCGTGTGTGACACGGGCTCTAAAACTAGTATATAATATATATTGCATGCAGGCAAGCACATTTATAGAACAAAACTGAAAGACACTAGCCCAATGCAGATTCTGTAAATCATGTTGTAATTTGTATAATAATGTTCATACTGAGCAAAATTCTGTTACACTGAGTTTGTATACAAACAAGGAAAAATGAATGTGTTACATGTTACACGGGACAAGAATACTATTATTACTATTATGATAACATGAAGCAATTAATATTACACATTTGTAGATACGGATTATCAAACTTCACATACCTTGACCAATATGACCTGTACTTGCTAATAGCAAGATCTAACCACGGTTTATAATTCCCATTGTAATGTACAACAGCCGCATTCTCTATTTCTGTTTGGTTAAGAGCCGGATCATATCCAAGACCCAACACGTGCCAGCTCCGCTCCAATGGACGAGTCAGATTATAAAATGTTATAAGCCCAGGTGGCAACGTCCCAAGCTTCCATAGAGTTCTTTCCTCATTCTACCAAATAATAAAACAAATAAGTTAGTAAATACTAAATAAGCGTTACTTTAAACGCAAATAGTTGGTTGGATTTACCATATTCTGCCAGCCATGATATATTCCTGTAATATCGCGCTTTTTCCACTCGTTTAAATCAAACATATTCATACCAAAGGCCCAACCACATGCACCCGGATCAAAATTCTGTGCGATCTTCGGGTTAGAAAAGTTTAAGTATTTATCGAACCGATGAAAACTCTCCTTACACGTCTCCACAGCACCATTGACCATCCCTTTCAGGTCAACGCTCCATAAAGGTGTCAAATCCTTTTGAACAACAATATCATCATCTAAAAACAGTATCTTATCCAGCTTCGGGTACACTTCAGGAAGGTAAAACCTCAAATGATTCAGCATCGATAAGTACTTCGGGTTCCTGTATTTAAGATTATCTGAACCAGCTGTTAAAGTTGACGCTTGATGTGCTTTGAAATAATATTCCTTCATTCTAGATGATTCCAGCTGGCGAAGAACCGGACAGTAAGAAGCATTTAACCATGTGAAATCATCCACGTTTTCAACTTGGATTGTAGAACCTTCCGGGGGGTTGACTAAAAACCACATTTTCATGGCTGCAAAGTTTAGTTTGTCTGTTACAATATGAAACACATGTTTTTCAGGCTCTTTTGCATGGAGAACCGTTGATTTTACAACCACAGATGTTGCTAAAACATTGTCAGAGAATATAGCATAGTGGTATAAAGAACAATCTTCAAGATTCTTTATATCAGGATTTGCTTTATTTTTATTTTCTTCACTAAGCGAGAAATAATCTGTGGTGAGCACTAGAGGAAGACAATGCAACGGTTTAGGTAATGTTTTAGCAGCTAATTGTGTTAAGGATGCACTTTTTCTCTTGACTTCATCAACATTTGCTTCAGTGGATTGAAGCATAACCCTTAATTTTCTTGCCATTATGATGCAATCATAAAACTGATCTTTAGCTAATGACAGAATATGGCCCATTTCTTTGGCCCGATCAACTGCACTGGTGATGAAAATAAACAAAATTCAAGTAATAACAAAAGAATTTTGTTTGAAAGTTTTAACAAACCAGAGAGTAATGAAATTATTGATACCTTGGCTCTAGTTCACTATCGAAGGTTGCTTTTTCAATAGCTTGTAGACTTCTTTTAGAGTGTTTAATTAACGAATCATAGATACCAGTTTCATTTTTGGCTTTTGCAATACTTGCATAAGCTTTTGCCATTATTATCTGATCACGCATAAGCTTCACTGTAGAATCTGAATTTGGACTCTCATATTCTTTTCTCCAAATACCATATCTACTCTTGATACTGGTGTCAAATGTTTTAGCACGTTCAATGGCCGCTTCTTCCATCTGAGTCATCATCTTTTGGCTTACTTGTATCAGTTCTGCAGTTCGGCGGTCCCGCCTTTCCTGACGTAAGGCCTAAACAAGAAAAAAATATGATTAGCTAAAGATATATGGTTAGTGAATGATATATAATTATCAGAAGCATTTACCCGACGTTTGAGCTTTGCCGGATGTATTGGAGATGGACTTTTATGTGATGGTACGTTTATATCTGCAGGTTCATTGGATGAATGTTGGTTTCTGTCCTCAAATCTTGTTTCAGGTTGATCTTTTAGTGACTGGTTAATCAAAGTAGGAAAGACAATTAGCAGGAAATGTTAATACTCAAAATTGTAACCTTGAATAAAAAAACTGTATATACCTTTGAATCTTCCTCTTTGATTTGATTGTCATCAATGGGGTTTTTCCAAACCCATGAAGCAGATAAATTCTTGGACTTCACAGTCCTGATTTTTATGGCACCAGAAGTGTCTGTGTATGTCACTATTATGTCAATATCCTGCATTGCATTTCAATGAATATGACATCATCATTGATGAGGACTGATAAGATAATGGAAATTGTATTATTACCTTCCCAACCTTATGATTTCCAACTGCCAAAGAGTATGTGTTAACTTGTTCCTGCACAATTTACTTCTTATTCAGTTACTGCAGCCACTTCAACAACGTATAATTAAGAAGAAAGCATGCGATGCTCCATGAAATATGATGTTATTGTTATCAACCTATAAAGGAAAAATGAAACTAGTACCTTCTTATTCATACACTGAGGACAGTCAAACATGGGCCAATTTCCATGAATATCTCTTTGACTGAGAACAGAAAATGAAGCATGATTATAATACAGGCATCCACAATCACTTGAAAGTTATACATGCATAACAGTTCACTAATAATGTAACAACAAAGCAAGATGAGTGTGATCTTACACTGTTAAAGCATCAAACGCATCTGCTCCAACTAAAGAAATGTGAATCAGGACCTGTTTGTACACATTAATATAAAGGGCTCGTGTAAAACTTAAGCATACAAAAAAGAACAGTTATACAAACAGCACAATAAATCACAACCAGATAAAGTCACAAACCTTGACATCTACTGCCAATCACACATGGTTCAAAACTTAAAATGCATAAACTTAGAGCATAACTTTTCAATTTATTTGATTTGCTAACTGCAATTATCATCAATACAAACACCTAGGGCTGATGGACAAAATTTAATCCTAAATCCATGAACAATGTAAGATAAATTTATTGGCTGCCACACAATTATTCAAACAAGATGTACACAAATAATGTCGGTAGGGCTGTAAACGTACCATACGTTCAGCGAACTGTTCGTGAACTTTTCATCAGGGGAAGTTCGTTTATGTTCGTTCGTTACTAAATCAACAAATGTGAACAAAGAATTTCATTCACTTAACTAACTGAACAAACACAGACAGAGGCCATGTTCGTTCAATTGTGTTTGTGAACGCTCAACAACGTGTTCATTTAGGCCCGTTTATGTTAGTTCACGTTTGTTCATAAGAGGTTTTTACTATTTCTAATGACTTTCTAATCTTATCATATAGATTTTAGCAAAATTATTAACTATAAAACAAAAATATATATGAGTAATATGTGATTAATTTACATGTAAATTAACATATGAATATGAGTGTTAAAGAAAACACCAACACAAACTTGATATCCGGTTATCCAGATCAAACAGAACATCGTGTGTGTACATTTGTGTTCGTGAACCGTTCACGAATAAGTTCATTTCCTTAATGAACGAACACAAGCAAGATTTTCCGTCCGGTTAGGTGTTGGTCAACTATTCGCCTGTCCGATAAAAGACTAACAGAGGAACGTGAACATAGCCTTATCCTGTTTGGTTAGGTTTGTTTACAGCCCGGTACTAGATTTTGGACATAACTCGTAGCAATTTGGCATCTAAATATTGAGATAACAGCTTTTAGTAACCCTAATTCTAGCTACAAAATCAATAAACCCTAGCTATAGCTATATGTGTACACGGATTAGCTAGTTTTGAAGCAGTAATTGATTGATTGAAATGATTACCGGGATGATGAATATAAAAATGCGACGACATAGAGAAGCTGCGAATAGAGATTTCATGGCAGGCGGAGAGATGAAGAAGAAGATGCGTTCTATTATTATCGGTGAAAAAGTGATCGGAAAATGAGATCGAGTGTCGGCATCGGAGATCGTAGCAGCCGGAAGCATCAGTGTCTGTCACCGATCATATGCTGCCTGCCCAAAAAGATCAGGTGTCTTCCTTCATACTACAGATTTCAAAATAACAATAATAACCAGGTAACAGAATGCGATTTCGGTTGGTATTTAACCATTTATTATGTTTGTTACGGCTACTAAATCAATAAATAGATCTATAAGCATCCTAAACGGTAACCACATATGTAGAGTTTACGACACCAATTCGGGCATAATTGGTTATCTTTATTACGATACTGACACAAAACTCAAAATATAAATTAGTAAACGCCTAGAATAGTATTAGCGCTTGTATAGCTTATGATTAAAAAAAAATGGTCGTGTCAATGTACCCCATTTCTACTTGTCATATTCCAACATTTTGTTTTTTTTTTTAAACAGTTTTCTCTTTAAAAAAATGGTTAAAAAACACTTATTTGAGAAAAATATAAATGTATTATTAAACTAAATAAAAAATGTTATTGATTTATAAATAACTTAAAATGCTTTCTTTGTAATTTAGAAATCGTTTTAATAACATTTTTCTAGCTAGTATTTGTAACATCTCGGGAACTACCATATTCAAGTTTGGGTTAAAAATGTCAATTTTGAAACTTAGAGGGTTTAAAATAAAGTTTTTGGTTTTCAACGCAATGGGTAGATAATAATGATCAGCTTGATACGCGATGCAATTTCCCAGGAATTGAGAAAAAGGGGCGTCGCGCTACACAATGGTCCAAGTTTAAGAGGGTATCGTGCTACGCGATGACCCGGTTAAGTAACCGGATACACGTGTTCAACCACGTGTCAACATGTGGCAGGATCTCACGAATTGCGGCGGCGCGCTACGCGATGGCTTAAGGAAAGGCCCATTACGCTACGCGATGGTACCCAAAACTTTGCCTATAAAAGGGGGCTACGGGTTTGATGCATTTTCATCCCAAAAACACCTTCACAAACACACACATAACATTGGGAAGCGTGCCTGACCATGGTGGGGTTCCGAGATCCTGATTTCTCGTGATTCATGCAAGTATTGGAGTTCTGACGACCTGTAGACTTGTTAAGCGAGTTAGAAGCAAGGTTCTGATGGTTTAAGCTTCAGTACGCAATATAGAGTAGAAATGCTGCTCGATCAATCTTAGGCGTCTAAACTATGAATACCCGTGTGAGGTAGGGGTTTCGCTTAAGTATTATTTTATTATTATAATGGCTTAGAACATAGTCGGGAGTATAGCCCGAACCTTTAAGCATAATATACCTTTTTATAAGTAAAGGTTATAGTCAAAGTATTGTTTTCTATGTGATTTAGAAACGTGAGAAATAAAATAATATTTATTTATTAAGATATATATATAAAGGTTATAGTTAAATTAAAGTTTTTTCTTGAAGAAGAAACCCAATATGGATGTTTCTTTCTGAAGAAGAAATATTGTATATGATTAATGAATAGACAAATGGACTAAAGGTCCAAATGTTTTATAGAAAGAAATGATTTGTCAAGGCTAAGCTATACGAAACAGACTATAGGTCTAAAGCTAGATCGTTAATCTAGATATTTATACAAAGGTTGTTCTCGTACTATAGGTCCGAGATAGAAAGAGTGCATAAATCAGTAGGATACACTGATCAAGAACCAAAGGTGAATACGCCCAATCTTTCTATTATATGAATATGTTTCCCGACGTGAATACGTCCAACCTTTTTATAGTATGAAATGTTTTATGACATGAATACGTCTATGTACTGTCTTTTTAAAGGATATTTACTCTTATAAACTATGGACTGTTATCCATATGTAAAAGAGTCGGAAAAGATTTTATATGAGGGTTGGTACGAATCCTCTATGTTTATGAAATGTTTACTCTTATAAACTATGGACTGTTATCCATATGTAAAAGAGTTATGAAAGTATTTGAATGAGGGTTGGTTCAAATCCTCTAAAACGTTTTGATACAAGGTAGTACTAAACATTCAGGCTAAAATACATGTGTCTAGATCCATACATATATGATTTGTAGTGGGCACACTACAAACATACTGACCATGAGGCAAGTGACTGTCTCTAGGGCGAGTGAGGTCCGACTATGTGGTCTATTGGTATTTTCAATGTTGTAAAACTCCCGAGTAGGCGGCCGAGTACTCCCCGATTACTCCCCGCCTAGATCGAGTACTCCTTAGGTATTTTTCAAGTAATCCCCGACTACTCCCGAGTACTCGCAACTCCCCAGTCGACCGCCTAGGACCGCCAAACGACTTTTACAACATTGGGTATTTTTAGTTTCGATGAGATGGGATGAGGCCCACTGAGTCGTTGAACACTATTGGTGTTTGATATAAGGCTAAATATATATAAATCCCTTGTATATTTTAATTAATATTTTATTAGTTTTTGTTCGATTTTTATTAGAATTTATATATTACTAACATATTTGAATAATGTATGTTCCAAGACTTGTTCATGGTTAAAAAGAGCTAAAAGAAGCCAAACCGGTGAACCGGAGCATCAGAATTGAACCGGACCGCATCAGGAAATGAACCGGACCGGTCAGCAATCCTAGCCAGCGGCGCCGCGCGACCGGAAGGCTAAACGCCGCCGCGCGGCGCTCCGGGGACCCCGTTTCTCGAATTTTCTTCGGTATTTATTAGTTTTGGGCCCATGAAACCTATAAAAACACCCCTAAACTTAATTTTGAGCATACCCTGCGAACCAGAGCCGAATTTGGAGTTTCCTGGAGCTTAGAATTGCAATATTTGGTGGGTTTGAAGGCTAGGAATCAGCCGGTGAAATGCTTATCATCCAAGAACGAAGACTCCAGGTTTTATCGCCTTTAATTTTTCGTTCTTATTTATTTTCGCCATGATTTCTTTTATTATTGTTTTGTTTGCTTTATGATGTTATGCTAAACTTTATAGACTACCTAGGCTTATGATGAACCTTTGTTGACGTTTGATTTTGACTTGGGATTTATTTATCGTTATGGTTTTTATGAACTAGTTAAAAGGTTTAATTATATTAAATTGATGCATATGTGTGCTTAGGGTTGTTTAATTAAGTTTTATTATTCCATAGTTGCCTTGATTATTGTTTGTCATTATGATAGGTTTCTATTAGGTCATCTACTTTGTGTTTTTGACTATTTTATGATTGATTTCGCGATAAGATCATATGAATAATATTAGTTAATCAAATAAACCTAAATGTGCTGCTAACCTAAATAGCTGTAAGGTGCTAGGTTATTGATAGGTCTTTGTTGATCAGGATTGCTAGATTTAGTTCTTCGTAAGGAGTCCGCCTAGGTTTGATTGATTAACTTTGTCTATCGAGTCAATTGAATATATTAGATTGCCTTTGATTTCCGCGCTGTAAGGTAGGGTTTCGTATAAAGAAACTAGTTTGTAATTAATTAGGTGACCATAAGGAAACTTGATTTTTAATACTGGTGTGCGTTAAAACTTATTAGAAATCCACAGGTGTCTCTTGAGAAGGGTTAGGGGTCCTATTCAGGTTTTCTCTTAAGCGTCTATTTTACGATCCTAGTTCCGTAACTAAATAGTCTCCCAGTTAATTGATAACTGAAACTTAGGGGATTCTAGTCTAGGTGGTTGTTCATCATCATTTGAATTAAATCCAAGTTCGAAGTTTAGTCGTCTTTAGTTTTCTTAATTTGTTTAAATTAGTTTATTAGTAAAACCTCCCTTAAACAAATAATAAATAAATAAGTTGTGTCTGTAGTTGAGTCTAGTAAACGTAATTTAAAGAGTCCTGTGGGTTCGATATCCGGACTTACTTAGCTGTACTAGAGTCGATCGGTTTACTTGTCGGTTAGCAATTTAGTTAAGTTTAAAAGTCTAGAATTTATTACTTAGTGTCTAGATTAGCGTTTATTTAGTTAATAAATTAATAACTACTTTTAGCACATCAGTGTTGTATCAAAGGTGATTTGTATTACTGAATGAGATTATGTTATGATGAAATATGAAAACCTTTTATTGAGTCAGCGTTATTCACCAGCACATAGCTGACGTATTTTTCCCACATTTCAGGGATACAGTAAAGGTTAGAACAGGCAATCAAGATAGATTTGAAGATTGGTGATATAGTCATTAGACGTTATCTGATGGCTCAGATGATTTATTCAAAATATTATAAAGAAAGATATTTTCAAATGACAGGTATTTGAAGTATTTAAACGGGTATTAAATCCCAAGTTTCAATATAATAATATTTTAAAGACTTCCGTTAAAAGAATTTAACTCTGATATATTTACAAAATAGGTACCAACTATTGGTCATACGCCTAGGCCCTAGGTCGGGGTATGACAGTATTTCATTTTTTATAAAATGTATTTAAGAATAATGATATTACGTCTATATAAAAACAATTATTATTATTATTATTATTATTATTGTTATTATTGTTAAATTCGGGTGCATAAGATTAATGTTGCCTGAGAAAACAACCAAACTTGTGAATAAGTCATATGTTATTTAATCTTTTCTACTTGTTAAATACAATACGATTTAAAAAAACATTTTTGAAATATAATAATGATAATAAAAGATAACATAATGGTGAATAAAAAAAATACATATTAAAAAGACATTTATTATGCCAGTAAACCCCAAGCATTGCAACGGTAACTTGATACGAAATCAGTCGATACCAAAACTAAACCAAGAAATAATTTCGTCAAATTAATATAGTGTAACAGAAAATTGAAAAGACACCTACTTAAAAAAATAATAAAAAACTATTGAAATAATCAAATGATGAATTGTGTCAACATCACACTTTTTAAACTAGAGTATAATAATCAGGGTCGCTAAAAAAGTAAAAAAGAATACTACATGTATTTAACTGTACATGTTTTGTAACTTAAATCTCTGCTATCATATTTACGAGACAGCCAATCCCCACATAACTAATAGTCCGTTAAAAGATAGAACGTTACTAAATTCATCCCGTTAGAGATAAAAGTAATCCGAAATGGCCCGTTAGATAATCTACACCCCAGTACGACCCGTTCCGGTACCCCCAAGATGTAAAACATATCCTGAAATGACCCTACCCCCAAGATGTAAAACATATCCCGAAATGACCAACATGGCTGTTCAAGTATTTCGTACTTCGCTCGATTAGCAGAGTCGCACAGAACAGCCAATCCCCACAGAACTAATAGTAGACACAAATCAGGGCACACATCATATGACACACACAAAATTAACAATATGCATAGGCTATACCAACCATAGATATTCCATCAGCAAACAAATTAGGAGGAGACCAAACACAAAACGGAAGAAAAAACGGCAGACTCTAAACCTAATAAAGCAAGTCCCAAAATTTTATCCAATAGATTTAGAAAATTTTGATCGTACCTGTGAAGAACATCAGCCAAATGAAAGCGTAGGAGTAACAGGGAAATTGTAATGGTAAAGTTTAAAACATGGTGGCTTTATACATGGTAAAAAAAAAGGATACAATAATCTGACATAACATAACTGTTAGAAAACAACAGTTAGCATGTACTAAAAAGAGAACAAAAGGAAATTGCAAGGGCAAAAAGAGTCGACATATATTTTTATATGGGTTAAATATGCATGGATGGAACTCCTCCTGTAGCTCAACGTTTTCCTTTAATATATAGGTAATATTTTGATGGAGTTAAGTTAATTGATTTACCTTTTGAAATAATTTTATTTGATCAAATATCCGCTTACATGAAGCATGCCATCTTCTTTTGACTCCTAAATCCTAACATCATCACAAACACCTAACATCGCGTGGCCACATGTGATATCTTCACGTTTGTTGGCAGTGAAGGACTAAAGGGTTGTCAAAACGCGTCGTATTCTATTAAATGGATTAAAGATGACTCGGCATTTTAAATATAGGTTTAAACGAAAGGTAAACACGACACATTTAATTAAACATGACTTACAATCATGAACATGCATGTATACTTATTGGTGGACCTATGTATTGACTAGGGGTGCCGACCAATCCCTGTGAAAAAAACTCTTTTAGTGGCATAGATTTGCTATACCTGTGAAAAAAAAAACTCTTTTAGTGGTGTACATGTGTTAGAGCATTCACATTCAATCAATCAAAATATGTGATTGAAGTTTTTATAATGTAGTGAGTGACTTAGGGTGTTTGTGAGTGGAGCAAAGAGAAATACAGTGATTTTTCTGTATATTTGAAAAGTTACTGTTCATGTTTTATAATTTTTTAATATATTTTGAAAGTGGTAGTGAGTGAAAAAAAGAGAAATTGTAATGATAAATGTATTAAAAAGTATTATTTAATTGAAAAGAAGAAAGAAAATGTAGTGTTTTTTAGTGTAATTTTGAATTTGAAAATAGAGAAAGGGATGAGAATGCTCTTATACCTGTGAAAATTGGACACTGACTCTTGTGAAATTTCGATGACGACAAAACGAACACTGTGGAATTTTCTAACGACCCCTATGAAATTTCAAAAACAGCCATAATAGTAATAAATTTACCTATGTACAATTATAATTATATAAATATGTATAAATAATTTATCCAATTAAACTTGAGTTTAATAAAAACACTTTGATACATATTTAAGTCCAAATGTCTCCATCAATCTATATATAACTTTTAAATCTATGTCCCAAACTCCAAACCCCAAACCCAATCTAAATTTAATCTAATTAAAAAAAAAGTTATGATGACACAAGTAATACGTAGAGCGAGCTCAAGGGATTAGGAATTTTAATCTTAAAAAAAATGTTTCGGTTTTCTATATACATTGTTTTTGATCACCAACTTCCTTTGCACCAGTGTATCATTTATTGAACTTAGCTCTAATATTACGCATCGCAAGCGTAATCGAATAGGAGGAAAGAATTTAAACGATCGTTTCATTTGTTTTATTGAGAAAGATTTTTGCTTATGTATGCCAAACTAGATGATGTTTTGTTTAGATTTCAAAAAATGGAACCTATAGATAACAACTTTAGATATATTGTATTTTAATTATACATTTCTAATTAAGTTTCTTTACTTTTTTTTGTTAGATTATATTTTTATTTCTATATGACCCGACCCGATTTAATCTAACGGAACGACCAAACCGGACAAAGAAAAATTATATACCGATTACCCAACCCGAACAACAGAAGTGGACCCAAAAAGAAACTTATATGGTGATTTATAGTCAACTTAGTATCGACCCCTAAAATTTACCCGTGTAAAAAAAAGTTCTGGGTCTAGCGCTGTGTATAATGAGGATAAACCTAATTTTTTGTGAACAGAATACCAATTAAGAGATAGCGAGACATCAAATTTTACCATGCCAACCATATCAGAGCGTCATAAAGATTGATCAGTATGGATAACGAGTGAGGCTTGTTGTCAATAAAAATTCGTCAACTTTACCCATCTACCCATCTTTTATTCCACGAGAACATCATATAAACCTCAGACAAATTCTTGTTCAATCTCTCGTGGAGAGTGAAAAACATGTTTTTCAATATCAAGAAGGGTATTTTTATTACAGTTAAAAGAGTCCGCGAAGAGTTAGGAGAACATGAAGGAGAGGCTTGGGATGTTTGAGAGAGTACGATGCTCGAGAGAGGATCGTGATTATCGGTAGAGCAATCGTGACGGAGCTTGAACATTTAATATGGATGGGCTCGAAAGTTATGAGACCCAAGTTTTGTTTCTACTTCTAAGTTTTGGGACGGCAATCCGGTTCAGGTCGGGTCAAATAATAAAAATTCTATATTCAATCATCCAACTCTAAATTCAATCATTTAACTTACCGTTCTTACATATAAAAAAAAGCAGCTTTTAAAACAAACAAATTGATTCTCGAATACCGAATCATTCAACTCTCTTCCTCTTGATTTTCATTAACTTTGCTTTTGAAAAAAGTGTTAATGGTTTTCAACTTTCCGATGATAAATGATAACTAACTTAGCACATATAAGTTTTAATCCAAAATCAAAACATGTCAAACTGACACTCGAACACCGAATACACATAATCAAATCTTTCAATAATTCCAAACCCTAACCTACCAAATTGAAAAAAAATGGTGAAATACAAATTGCCGAACCTGGTCTCTGTTTGCTTTGGTTGACTATTTCAATTAATCGATTTCACACCCACATAGGTTACTTCTGAACCTCACTCTTCAGCGGCAGTGCGCAATTAATCAATTAATTGATTGTACACCTAAACGATTTCAATTGCTTGCTTTAGTTTTGTGCGGAACCTCACACCCAATGGACTTCACAAATTCACCCAGAGCAACACACAATGGAAACTCCGTTTATTGTGTTTGAACTTCGACAAAACATATCAGAATCGGAAGTGAGGGTTGGATTTGGGCTTAGTGATTAGTTCTTTTTTTTTTTAATTTACTTAAGTTGGCTAGGTCTTATGGGGTTTTATTTTTTAGCCTTTCAAGGTGGGCCGACCTCATATAATTCGAATGGGCCAGGCTCAAATAATCTAGGTGGGCAGGCTCAATAAAAATACTATTTTTTTGATATTTCCGGAAAAAATACATTACTGAGCGAAAAAACTGGCGAGTTCGCGGCCTACTCTGGCCTAAAAGAAGATATGCCCTTGGGCGGAGCCACATCTTGTCCACCAGGTTCGGCTGGACCCACTCTTGTTTTGGTTTTATATATAACCTATAATATTGAATTAACGAGCGAACCCATTCATTTCCGGCGATCGAACCCCATATCATTTAAAAAAACATTGATTATGAAAATTTATTTAAATATTTTAGGGGTGCAAATGTCACACCCCAACCTAAGGCGGAAATGCCGGGGCGTAAGCATGATTGCTCATAACTCGAGGTAACTATCATGCAATAATTGTGGCAATATCTAATAATTAATTCATTCCGTAAATAATCAAATAATATCCAAAAATAGCAATTTAATTTCCAAACAATAATCCATGACAAAATAGCAATAATCCAAATAATAACTTAAATAAAGTGTTTCTTGAAATGGCCTAGGGTCTCAATCTAGCAATCCAATACTCCAAGTCTTCAGTTTAAACGATAACCTGTATATACGTAGAAAATACAATAGTTTTGTCAACAAATATGTTGAGTGAGTAAGTCATTATGTAACATTCGTTACTTTTTAAACCCGAAAACCCGACTCATTTCGAATTTTTGAATTTTCCTTAGTATTTATATTAATATATATATTATTATTTGTCATTAATAAAAGTGTTCCCGATGTCTAATGTTCAATGTTCGTTGTATATCTTATTATTCGATTATTTATGAAGTTCCGAGTCTTATCGATACTCTAGTTAAACACGTAAATAATCCAAAAACCGAAAACCATATAATTTGATTATAAGGTTTAGAGTTAAAAGTGTAAACTTTGAAAACTTGTATTAACTTAAAAAGATATTGAGTTTCCATTAGGCCTACTCTGGCCTAAAAGAAGATATGCCCTTGGGCGGAGCCACATCTTGTCCACCAGGTTCGGCTGGACCCAGTCTTGTTTTGGTTTTATATATAACCTATAATATTGAATTAACGAGCGAACCCATTCATTTTCGGCGATCGAACCCCATATCATTTAAAAAACATTGATTATGAAAATTTATTTAAATATTTTAGGGGTGCAAATGTCACACCCAACCTAAGGCGGAAATGCCGGGGGGTAAGCATGATTGCTCATAACTCGAGGTAACTATCATGCAATAATTGTGGCAATATCTAATAATTAATTCATTCCGTAAATAATCAAATAATATCCAAAAATAGCAATTTAATTTCCAAACAATAATCCATGACAAAATAGCAATAATCCAAATTATAACTTAAATAAAGTGTTTCTTGAAATGGCCTAGGGTCTCAATCTAGCAATCCAATACTCCAAGTCTTCAGTTTAAACGATAACCTGTATATACGTAGAAAATACAATAGTTTTGTCAACAAATATGTTGAGTGAGTAAGTCATTATGTAACATTCGTTACTTTTTAAACCCGAAAACCCGACCCATTTCGAATTTTTGAATTTTCCTTAGTATTAATATTAATATATATATTATTATTTGTCATTAATAAAAGTGTTCCCGATGTCTAATGTTCAATGTCCGTTGTTTATCTTATTATTCGATTATTTATGAAGTTCCGAGTCTTATCGATACTCTAGTTAAACACGTAAATAATCCAAAAACCGAAAACCATATAATTTGATTATAAGGATTAGAGTTAAAAGTGTAAACTTTGAAAACTTGTATTAACTTACAAAGATATTGAGTTTCCATTAGGCCTACTCTGGCCTAAAAGAAGATATGCCCTTGGGCGGAGCCACATCTTGTCCACCAGGTTCGGCTGGACCCAGTCATGTTTTGGTTTTATATATAACCTATAATATTGAGTTAACGAGCGAACCCATTCATTTTCGGCGATCGAACCCCATATCATTTAAAAAAACATTGATTATGAAAATTTATTTAAATATTTTAGAGGTGCAAATGTCACACCCCAACCTAAGGCGGAAATGCCGGGGCGTAAGCATGATTACTCATAACTCGAGGTAACTATCATGCAATAATTGTGGCAATATCTAATAATTAATTCATTCCGTAAATAATCAAATAATATCCAAAAATAGCAATTTAATTTCCAAACAATAATCCATGACAAAATAGCAATAATCCAAATTATAACTTAAATAAAGTGTTTCTTGAAATGGCCTAGGGTCTCAATCTAGCAATCCAATACTCCAAGTCTTCAGTTTAAACGATAACCTGTATATACGTAGAAAATACAATAGTTTTGTCAACAAATATGTTGAGTGAGTAAGTCATTATGTAACATTCGTTACTTTTTAAACCCGAAAACCCGACCCATTTCGAATTTTTGAATTTTCCTTAGTATTTATATTAATATATATATTATTATTTGTCATTAATAAAAGTGTTCCCGATGTCTAATGTTCAATGTCCATTGTTTATCTTATTATTCGATTATTTATGAAGTTCCGAGTCTTATCGATACTCTAGTTAAACACGTAAATAATCCAAAAACCGAAAACCATATAATTTGATTATAAGGTTTAGAGTTAAAAGTGTAAACTTTGAAAACTTGTATTAACTTAAAAAGATATTGAGTTTCCATTAGGCCTACTCTGGCCTAAAAGAAGATATGCCCTTGGGCGGAGCCACATCTTGTCCACCAGGTTCGGCTGGACCCAGTCATGTTTTGGTTTTATATATAACCTATAATATTGAGTTAACGAGCGAACCCATTCATTTTCGGCGATCGAACCCCATATCATTTAAAAAAACATTGATTATGAAAATTTATTTAAATATTTTAGGGGTGCAAATGTCACACCCCAACCTAAGGCGGAAATGCCGGGGCGTAAGCATGATTGCTCATAACTCGAGGTAACTATCATGCAATAATTGTGGCAATATCTAATAATTAATTCATTCCGTAAATAATCAAATAATATCCAAAAATAGCAATTTAATTTCCAAACAATAATCCATGACAAAATAGCAATAATCCAAATTATAACTTAAATAAAGTGTTTCTTGAAATGGCCTAGGGTCTCAATCTAGCAATCCAATACTTCAAGTCTTCAGTTTAAACGATAACCTGTATATACGTAGAAAATACAATAGTTTTGTCAACAAATATGTTGAGTGAGTAAGTCATTATGTAACATTCGTTACTTTTTAAACCCGAAAACCCGACCCATTTCGAATTTTTGAATTTTCCTTAGTATTTATATTAATATATATATTATTATTTGTCATTAATAAAAGTGTTCCCGATGTCTAATGTTCAATGTCCGTTGTTTATCTTATTATTCGATTATTTATGAAGTTCCGAGTCTTATCGATACTCTAGTTAAACACGTAAATAATCCAAAAACCGAAAACCATATAATTTGATTATAAGGTTTAGAGTTAAAAGTGTAAACTTTGAAAACTTGTATTAACTTAAAAAGATATTGAGTTTCCATTAGGCCTACTCTGGCCTAAAAGAAGATATGCCCTTGGGCGGAGCCACATCTTGTCCACCAGGTTCGGCTGGACCCACTCTTGTTTTGGTTTTATATATAACCTATAATATTGAATTAACGAGCGAACCCATTCATTTTCGGCGATCGAACCCCATATCATTTAAAAAACATTGATTATGAAAATTTATTTAAATATTTTAGGGGTGCGAATGTCACACCCCAACCTAAGGAGGAAATGCCGGGGCGTAAGCATGATTGCTCATAACTCGAGGTAACTATCATGCAATAATTGTGGCAATATCTAATAATTAATTCATTCCATAAATAATCAAATAATATCCAAAAATAGCAATTTAATTTCCAAACAATAATCCATGACAAAATAGCAATAATCCAAATTATAACTTAAATAAAGTGTTTCTTGAAATGGCCTAGGGTCTCAATCTAGCAATCCAATACTCCAAGTCTTCAGTTTAAACGATAACCTGTATATACGTAGAAAATACAATAGTTTTGTCAACAAATATGTTGAGTGAGTAAGTCATTATGTAACATTCGTTACTTTTTAAACCCGAAACCCGACCCATTTCGAATTTTTGAATTTTCCTTAGTATTTATGTTAATATATATTATTATTTGTCATTAATAATAGTGTTCCCGATGTCTAATGTTCAATGTTCGTTGTATATCTTATTATTCGATTATTTATGAAGTTCCGAGTCTTATCGATACTCTAGTTAAACACGTAAATAATCCAAAAACCGAAAACCATATAATTTGATTATAAGGTTTAGAGTTAAAAGTGTAAACTTTGAAAACTTGTATTAACTTAAAAAGATATTGAGTTTCCATTAGGCCTACTCTGGCCTAAAAGAAGATATGCCCTTGGGCGGAGCCACATCTTGTCCACCAGGTTCGGCTGGACCCAGTCTTGTTTTGGTTTTATATATAACCTATAATATTGAATTAACGAGCGAACCCATTCATTTTCGGCGATCGAACCCCATATCATTTAAAAAAACATTGATTATGAAAATTTATTTAAATATTTTAGGGGTGCGAATGTCACACCCCAACCTAAGGCGGAAATGCCGGGGCGTAAACATGATTGCTCATAACTCGAGGTAACTATCATGCAATAATTGTGGCAATATCTAATAATTAATTCATTCCATAAATAATCAAATAATATCCAAAAATAGCAATTTAATTTCCAAACAATAATCCATGACAAAATAGCAATAATCCAAATTATAACTTAAATAAAGTGTTTCTTGAAATGGCCTAGGGTCTCAATCTAGCAATCCAATACTCCAAGTCTTCAGTTTAAACGATAACCTGTATATACGTAGAAAATACAATAGTTTTGTCAACAAATATGTTGAGTGAGCAAGTCATTATGTAACATTCGTTACTTTTTAAACCCGAAAACCCGACCCATTTCGAATTTTTGAATTTTCCTTAGTATTTATATTAATATATATATTATTATTTGTCATTAATAAAAGTGTTCCCGATGTCTAATGTTCAATGTTCGTTGTATATCTTATTATTCGATTATTTATGAAGTTCCGAGTCTTATCGATACTCTAGTTAAACACGTAAATAATCCAAAAACCGAAAACCATATAATTTGATTATAAGGTTTAGAGTTAAAAGTGTAAACTTTGAAAACTTGTATTAACTTAAAAAGATATTGAGTTTCCATTAGGTCTACTCTGGCCTAAAAGAAGATATGCCCTTGGGCGGAGCCACATCTTGTCCACCAGGTTCGGCTGGACCCAGTCTTGTTTTGGTTTTATATATAACCTATAATATTGAATTAACGAGCCAACCCATTCATTTTCGGCGATCGAACCCCATATCATTTAAAAAAACATTGATTATGAAAATTTATTTAAATATTTTAGGGGTGCAAATGTCACACCCCAACCTAAGGCGGAAATGCCGGGGCGTAAGCATGATTGCTCATAACTCGAGGTAACTATCATGCAATAATTGTGGCAATATCTAATAATTAATTCATTCCATAAATAATCAAATAATATCCAAAAATAGCAATTTAATTTCCAAACAATAATCCATGACAAAATAGCAATAATCCAAATTATAACTTAAATAAAGTGTTTCTTGAAATGGCCTAGGGTCTCAATCTAGCAATCCAATACTCCAAGTCTTCAGTTTAAACGATAACCTGTATATACGTAGAAAATACAATAGTTTTGTCAACAAATATGTTGAGTGAGTAAGTCATTATGTAACATTCGTTACTTTTTAAACCCGAAAACCCGACCAATTTCGAATTTTTGAATTTTCCTTAGTATTTATATTTATATATATATTATTATTTGTCATTAATAAAAGTGTTCCCGATGTCTAATGTTCAATGTTCGTTGTATATCTTATTATTCGATTATTTATGAAGTTCCGAGTCTTATCGATACTCTAGTTAAACACGTAAATAATCCAAAAACCGAAAACCATATAATTTGATTATAAGGTTTAGAGTTAAAAGTGTAAACTTTGAAAACTTGTATTAACTTAAAAAGATATTGAGTTTCCATTAAAAATGTTTCTGAATCTGCAGGGACCAAAATGTAACTATTTCAAATAATTATATTAAATAAACCCTACCCAGCCCCCCCTCGTTTTTCCGGTGAGCCTCCGACCACCGGAATCTGGCGCCAGAGGTGGCCACCACCACCGTAAACGCGTTTTTAGTCCAATTAAAATATAACAAACTCTATAATCGTCGATATTATATCTTAATCAATCAACTAATTATCGTTATAACAAACTTAAACCGCGAATCAAACCCGAGATCTTCGCCGGAAAATATGGAAAATCAAATTAATGACATTAACACGAATACGCTCCCCTAAGTAGTATAAATAGGGACCTAAACTTCATTACAACTCGTTCATTCCTCTCTCTCAATCTCATACTCTGTTTCATAGCCGTAATCATGAAGTTTCCGACCGTTTTCCGGCCATGCGCGTTCTTCCTCATGCTGGCATCATCAAAGGTAATTGTTATATCATTTTAACTCGCGATCTTACATAAAACAGAACCCCTAAATCCATTTTATCATACGCGGATTAAAATCGGAGATTGGAAATCTAGGGTTTGATAATGAAGATGACCCAGAAAGTGTCTGTATATTAATAATCGTTTTCGTAACATAACTTGATTGTGATCTTGGTCCAGTGGTTAGTCTACTCGTTTGTGGGCGGCCAGACCCGGGTTCGAAACCCCGGGTCAGTTTTTATTCGGTTTCGTTAATAACATTCAATACTCATATTTTTATTAGTTTATTTAATTAGTATAAACCAAGGTTTTAACGAATATCTACCTGGATCAACTGGTTAAGGCTTGTAACCCGTAACATGAAGACCCGGGTCAGACCCTTATTTTTATATAGAAGTTTTCTTAATTAATTATAATCATTAAAAATCATATTAAAATCATGAAAATCTTTTTAAACCAAATACAATTTTTATAAATTAAATATAAATTATATTTCACCTTTTCCCATATAAAAACCAATCTTTTCTTTTTCGTAAAGTTCATAAAATGTCGATTAATATATCACCCTTAGTAATAATTAATTTTTACTTGAGAACATAATCATAATCGGGAATAAAATTGTATTGTTAAACTCGTACTTAGGAAACATCATAATTCTCATATTAAAAAAAATAAATTATTGTCGGAATAATATTTAATTACATATTTTCGTTAAACCTTTAAAATGGGTTTATAACCCCGTTACTTTAAATTAATTCGTTAAAACTGTTAAATATAGCTTATTAATGCGTTAGTGTTTTAAATTCTTTAACTTGAATTCGTTAACATAAATATATTTGAGATAAATTTACCATTAAAACAATCCGCGTTCAACAAATATTATTTCCGTATTAGTATTAACATTAATAAAATCTTTTAAATTTCGTAAAGCTTAAAATTGGTAATTTTGATACCAAATGCGTAAAATGACATTAAAATAATACAAAAAAATCCCTTTAACTAAGTAATTAAATTCACTTTTATAATTCTGTTAGTTAGTCTTTAAACCCTTGTATTAATTCTCATTTATAGTTCGAGAAGTTCAAACGTGTTGGATCCTTTAACGCACTTTCGGTTGCTTCAGTTTTAATCGTGCCATTAGTTTATATTACAATATTTATCTTCGATTTCGCGGTGAGTTTTCACAATCTCCTTTTAAATGTTTTCATATTTTGAGGTAGCATATGTATCCATTATTAAATTTCAAGATTTACAACTTTGCTTACAAACTACAATTCATATCATGGACTTGTATGCTTACTTGTTTATGTGTTATATACGTGGATTTCAAGTGGTTACCTTAATAAGTATGATCATACGCCCCCCCCCCCCTCTTTGCACTCAGGTCCATTTGTATCGAGTGGAAAAGGGACCTCATATCCAAGTACGTTGGTAGCCCCAACTGGAAAGGACCTTCGTTTGTTCTTTACACTCAGGTCCATTGCATCGAGTGTAAAGAACCCTTATGTGCTCATTTCACAAGTTTCATGGAATTGTATGGTTTTTATATAATATATATCAAACTGTGGAAATCTCACCAGCTATATTTATAGCTGACCATATTTTATACATATGTTACAGGTGTAGAGATATGAGGATGAAAGTTAGAAGACACATAACATGCTTATAGGATATTCAAAGAAACTTATCATTTTTCTTTATTTATTTGTTACAACTTGTATTATTTGATAAACTTGTGTTACATGATGATTTAAATGAAATAATGTTATTATGGTCACCTAATAGTGTCACGTGTGTTTGAGCAATCTGTACGTCACACTCGGGAGTTTCCGCTTTAGCCGGGGTGTTACACATTAGTTTTGCAATGATATGTAAATATATGAAAAGTAGCAAAACGTAAGTAAAGCGGTAAACAAACCAAACCAATGAGCAAATAAGTGTTAAGTGAACCGTTGCCAAGCGAATCGGGCGCCGGTTAAAACTAAACGGTCGTATGATCATACTATAATGAGAATATGGTGGACCTCTCCGAATGCGCAAATTAAACAAGTAATCAATTTAGCAACTATGTCTGGCAATTCACACACAATACCACGTTTGCTAATGTTAAGATATGTATAATATGAAATACTATAAGTACGTATACGCCCCCAAAATGTTTAAAAATATGTGAAAACGGGGGAATGACAAAACTCACCTTAATAATAAGCGAGTTAGTTAAATAATAAGATTAAACAAAGAGGTCTTTCGATTAACGCGCCGAACGAAAGTAATCAACAGAAAACTGAAACTTAACAAAATGAAAGCATAAGTAAAAAAGAACCTAATGCCGCTGGAATCAATCTAAACGGATGTGTATAATTCGAGTTATGTCGATTTTAATGGTTAAAAGAGTCAAGTCTGACCAGATACCAAACTTCGAGTCGGGAGTTAGGTTTTGGTCAGAACCTTTAAAATTTTATTACGAGAAGAAAAGTCTTCTGGACCGAACGTTGAATCCGACCGGAAGTATGAGAATTCAAGAAGACAAACAGATTGACTATTTTGCCCTTTTATCGGTTTTTAAAGCAATTGACCAACCAATACCCTTCAATCTCAGAAATTGATTGAAGTTTATCGACTAGAGAATATTTATGAACAAAAACTCAGTTTACAACTTACCCAGAATGTGAACGAACAATGAGATATAACGAGTCAAAGGTCCTTAGTCTTGCAAAGTCAACCGTTTTATGAACGATTCTTCAACAATAACACCAAAAACCGGAAGAATTGAGAGAGACAGAGAGGGTGATGGCTAAGTGGTGATGTCTAGGGTTTATGTAAAGTTTTATGGCAGTGATTTAAGGTTTGTTTATATAGAAAAACATAAACCGAACTAATTATGGCCTTTTTGGTAGTTTAAGCAAGTGAATATGTTTTAATGAAAGAATCACTGATTTTAGCATAAAGATTGGGTCTTGATTGTTAAGAAACGATTTAGGACATATATTTCAGTTATAAAACGATTCCTTGGTCCTTAATTCTATCACACGTGCCTAAAATAACCGATTTTATACTTTAAACGAGTCGAAAAACGGGATTTCGTTAACAAACTGACCAGCTATCCCATAGCGCCGCGCGGTGGCCTTGCAGCCTACCGCCGCGCAGCGCTCCAGCGTTCAGATGGGCAGAATTTAATAGTTGACACATTTTGTCCCTATAGTTTGGTTATGGATCAATAATGGAACTTGTTTTGTTATACTAAATGAATAACTAATATATAAAACTTTGAGGGCCTAAAGTGAATATAATGAAACTTAATAATTCATAAATGCAAAGTATTAATAGATTTTAGGATCCGAATAACGTTCTTACCAAATTAACGAATACGAATAAAAACCCGAAATGTTACAGTATCCCTTACTTTTAGGAAATTTTTCGTCCCGAAATTAGAGAATAGCTGTAACGAACAGATGAGGATACTTCCCCTTCATTTGATCTTCACGTTCCCAAGCAAACTCAGCTCCTTGCTTCAATTCCTAACGCACGTTGACTAACGGTATACGACTACGCTTAGTAATTTTATCTTTGTGATCCATGATCTCAAAGGGTCTTTCATCGAAATGCATGGTCTCCTCAATACGAACTTCATCGAGAGGTATTTGGAAATTACCCTTGGCAAGACACTTCTTCAAATTCGAAACATGAAATACCAGATGAATATTTGAGAGTTCAGATGGAAGATCAAGTCTATAAGCAACAGGACCAACCCGATCAATGATTTCAAAAGGACCAACGAAACGAAGAGATAACTTCCCTTTCTTTCCAAATCTCACAACACCTTTCCATGGAGATACTTTGAGTAGAACACGATCACCAACATTAAACTCAAGAGGCTTCCTAAGCTTATCCGCATAACTCTTTTAACGACTACGAGCAGCGAGTAAATTTTGGCGGATTTGAGCAATACGATCAGTTGTTTCTTGAACTAACTCCGGACCAGTAACTTGAGATTCTCCAACTTCATTCGAACAAATAGGAGAATGACATTTGCGACCATAAAGTGCTTCGAAAGGTGCCATACCAATGCTAGAGTGAAAGCTATTGTTATACGAAAACTCAATAAGCGGTAGATGAGTATCCCAATTGCCCCCAAAATCGAGGACACATGAGCGAAGCATATCTTCTAGAGTTTGAATCATGCGCTCAGATTGACCATCAGATTGCTGATGATAAGCAATACTAAGATCCAAACGAGTTCCCAAAGCGGATTGGAGAGACTTCCAAAAACGAGAAGTGAAACGACCATCTCTATCGGAGATAATGGTTAATGGAGTTCCATGATGACAAACAATCCTTTCAACATAAATATGCGCCAATCGATCAACCGAATACGTTTCCTTGATGGAAATGAAATGAGCAGACTTCGTCAAACGATCGATGATTACCCAATACTATCATGTTTCTTTCGAGTAGAAGGAAGCTTGGTAATAAAGTCCATAGCAATATCCTCCCATTTCCATTCGGGAACGGGAGGTTGCTCGAGCAAACCATAAGGTTGATGGTGCTCGACTTTGACTTTAGAGCAAGTGAGACATTTCACAACGTAGAGAGCAATGTCTTTCTTCATTCCAGGCCACCAAAAGATGGAACGAAGATCGGCGTACATTTTATCAGCACCGGGATGTACGGAATATCGTGACTTATGAGCTTCGTCCATTATAAATGTGCGAAGGTCATCGCGATCGGGAATCCATAAACGATTAAGAAAATAAAGTAAACCATTGGGTTTGGTTTCCAATTGAGATTTCGCACCACACGACATATCGTCATACATATTGCCTTCGGTGACGGATTCATGTTGCGCATTAAGAACACGCTCTTCGAGATCATTTTGAACGAGAACACACGTAAGAAACACGGATTTGACTTGTTTCTTACGGCTAAGAGCGTCGGCCACAACATTCGCTTTACTGGGATGGTAGCGAATCTCGCAATCATAGTCGCTAAGCAACTTGGCCCAACGACGTTGTCTCATGTTAAGTTCCTTTTGATCGAAAATGTGTTGGAGACTCTTATGATCGGTAAATACTACGCATTTGGTACCATAGAGATAATGTCTCCAAATATTCAAGGCGAATACGACGACACCAAGCTCGAGATCATGCGTCATATAATTCTTTTCGTGAACCTTGAGTTGTCTCGAAGCATATGCTATAGTCTTGCCTCGTTGCATAAGAACACAACCTAGGCCTTGGTTAGAAGCATCACAGAATACGATTATATCTTCAATACCTTCGGGAAGAGCGAGAATAGGCGCATTGCAAAGCAAGTCCTTAAGTGTTTGAAACGCTTCTTCTTGCTTTGACCCCCACTCGTAAGGTTTACCCTTATGTGTAAGAGCGGTGAGGGGAATGCAATCTTCGAGAAGTTATGAATGAAACGATGGTAATATCCCGCCAAACCAAGAAAAGAACGAACTTCAGTGGGAGACGTCGGTGTCTTCCAATTCTTGACGGCTTCAATCTTCACGGGATCGACATGAATCCCCTTTTCATTAACGATATGGCCCAAAATTGAACTTCCTAACGATATGGCCCAAAAATTGAACTTCCTTAAGCCAAAACTCACACTTCGAAAACTTGGCGTACAATTGTTCCTTCTGTAGGAGGTCAAGGATAGCGTGTAGATGCTCTTTCTAATCGTTTTCAGATTTCTAGTAGATCAAAATGTCATCAATGAAAACAATTATGAATTTGTCTAAGTAGGGTTTACACACATGGTTCATGAGGTCCATGAAAACCACGGGTGCAATGGTTATCCCAAAAGGCATAACACAAAATTCGAAATCCCCATATCGAGTATGGAAAGCAGTCTTGGATATGTCATCTTCATTAACGCGAAGTTGATGATAACCCGAACGGAGATCGATCTTCGAGAAGCAAGCGGCTCCTTGAATTTGATCAAAAAGATCATCGATACGAGGGAGCGGGTAACGATTCTTGACGGTAAGCTTGTTGAGTTCACGATAGTCGATGCACATGCAAAACGATCCATCCTTCTTCTTCACAAATAAAACATAGGCGCCCCAAGGAGAAGAACTCGGGCAAATGAAACCCTTATCGGAGAGTTCTTGGAGTTGGCTCGAAAGTTCTTGCATTTCGGACGGTGCAAGACGATAGGGTGCTTAAGCGACGGGATTATCTCCAAGTACGAGATCAATACGAAACTCGACTTGATGAATGGGAGGAAGTCCAACAACGTCATCAGGAAAGACGTCGGGAAAATCGCGCACAATAGGAATATCTTGAATTTTCTTCTTCTCCTTATCTTTCTCCACCACAAGCACCAAAAAGGCAATGTATTTCTTACGCAAATAACGTTGAGCTTGAAAGCACGACATGAGATTAAGCTTAGAAGCAGGCGTCCTACCAAATACTTTAAGAATACGACCATCTTGAAGAGGTATACGAAGGAACTTATCAAAACAAATGACCTCAACATGATTTAAAGTCAACCAATCCATCCCAACTATAACATCAAAACTCCCGATTTGCATCGGAATAAGAACTATACAGAACTTGACCTTATTAAGGACTATGACACAATCCCGAATAATCGAATTGATAGTAATCGAATTCCCATTAGCTACTTCAATACAACCTATCCCAAGGCTTATCAATAATGTATGCAAAGTCTAACGAGACAAAACTCTTATCGGCACCAGTATCGAATAACACGGAGGCAGAATGGTTATTAATAGAAAACGTACCATTCACCACATCACTTGAGCTTTGGGCTTGATTCACATTCATCATGAAGGCACGACCATTCGAACCTTGAGAAGTTCGTGCATCTTGATTGGTTGGAAGGGCTTGAATAGAAAGGACTTGAGCAGTAGCAGTCAGCGGAGCCATAAGTTGCGGAAGTTGAGGAGCATAGGTGTGAGGTGCAAAGCTTTGAGGGATCGGGGGTTGGTAAGTTTGGACTTGGTAGGCTTGGCTAGTGTAGTACGGTGCGGGAACAACTTGGGCTTGATTAGCATAATACGGTGGAGGCATCACATGGGCTTGATTGGCACGGGCTAGCAATGGGCACGTATTGCGGAGATGACGAGGATATCCACAATGGTAGCAAGCACGGGTATTTGGAACACCAGCTTGAGCTTGGGGGTTATTAGCAGCTCGAGGAGCAGACGGTGCGGGTTGTTTAGGAGTGGCTCGTGCATTTGGAGGTGCACGACAAGTGTTGGCAAGACGCCCATAACGGTTGCACGAGGTGCAAAGGCGGCAAGTGGTTGATGCGGGATGATGACGGTTACAAGATGAGGTACCACGTGTCTCAGTTCCTTGAATCGGTTCGAGTAAGTAGAGTTATCGCCACCAATTTGTTTCAGCTCCCAAAACTCCATCTCGAGCCTTTGCAGTTCATGCTCGGGACAAAACTCTCTCTTCATAGCTTCCTTTAGCTCCTCCCAAGGCATGGCTAATACTTCATCAACACCTTGGAGGTCCTTGAATGTGGTCCACTAAGTAAGGGCACGTTCCTCGAAAACGCTTGATGCAATACGAGTCCGTTTGTCGTCTGGACACTCACAGTGGACAAAGATGTTTTCCATCCTCTCAAACCAGCGAAGGAGTTTAGTAGCATCCTCCCCGCCAAGGTAAAGAGGAGGTTTGGCACTCATGAAATTCTTGTAGTGGTAGTTGTAAGGTGCACTCGAAGTAGCAGACCCACTTGAGTTGATGTTTTGTAGTTGAGCCACCACCTCGGGCAAAGCAACGGTGAACTCCTTCGTGATGCGAGCAGCCAAACGGTGATCATGAGCAGCCAATGGACGGTTGTAGCTACGGCGACGAAGTTGAGAAGACATTCTGCGGGGACCAAACGTGAAATATTATAAGGATTGGGTAAGTTGTGTAAACGAGTCAATGAAAGGCAATGAGGAAATGTGACTAATACGTGCTAGTGATTTGTCATGACTCGAGGACAAGTAGCGATTTAAAATAATGTGGTTAACCTTTAGGATAGTTAATTAAACAAAGTATTTATTTCAAGTCAAAGTGTAAAATGTCATTGGGTTGGGCTTCCATGGGCTTCCCATGGCAGTTCAAAACCCAAAATAACTAACGAATTAAATCAAGTGAGTTAGTCTCCCATGAGCTTTCCATGACAATTTGAATGGCCCAACTAAGTCATGAAATTAAGCTTCGGGAATTGGGCCTCCCATGAGCATTCCATAGTAGTTTAAATGACCCCAATTACATAACGGGACTTATATATTGAGAATTGGGCTTCCCATGAGCGTTCCATGGTATTTTATTGGCCCAATTAAATAACGATTAATAAACAATTTGAGTTGGTCGGCCCATGGGCGTTACATGACATTTTAACTGACCTAACTAATTAACGAATTATCAAATCAGTGGAGTGGGTCGGCCGATGACCGTTACATGGCATTTTAACTGACCACACTAAATGTCGAATAAACGAATAAAAATGAGTAGTCGGAGAATCTCATGAATCACCACGACGATATCTCCAACAAAATATCGAATCAAAACGGGTTGGGAATGAATAGTTGGAGTGCCCATGGGTTGTCATGGATTTTCCACCCAACTAAACATTTAAAATTAATTAAAACGCAATTTTGAAAATTTTCCGAATTTAGCCACGAATCACCGTGAATTCGGTTTATAAAAGGAATGCAACCGTTGATCGGTCACGTTTAATTCACTTAAGGTCCGGTTGTATGACATATTGTTCAGCTTTGGCCTAGGGACTCGAGTACTGTGGCCAGGTTATCCTCCAGGTAAGGAATAGCGTCTTACCTTTGGTTCTCGAAACCGTTTTGCCATGGCCCAACTCACAGCTCTCTAGTCCCCTACGGCTACTAACCGAACATGCCATACTGCCATGCCCTAAGGAGAGTGAGTAAAAACAAATCTTGGGAATTCTTAAGGAATTTCACAAAAATAGAAATGCAATCTAATAAAATTTTTAAAATATTTTTAAAGATTTTGAAAATATTTTTAAAAGTGAGGCATAGCCTCGGATTTGGTGTGTGCAATAATTACTAAAAATAAAAGATAATTTCCTAAATTAAATAATACAACTAACTAATTACCTAAAACGGAAAGATATTATAAATATTTACCTAAAATAAAAGATATCATAAATAATTACCTAAATAAGCTACGAACAATTAATGAGCAAATAACACAGTTCAGATAGGCACGTATAGGGTTCCTAACATACGACTAGGACAATTTCTAACCACCTATCTTAAACCTTCGGCTCTGATACCAATCTGTCACACCCCAACCTAAGGTGGAAATGCCGAGGCGTGAGCATGATTGCTCATAGCTCGAAGTAACTATCATGCAATAATTGTGACAATATCTAATAATTAATTCATTCCATAAATAACCAAATAATATCCAAAAATAGCAATTTAATTTTCAAACAATAATCCATGACAAAATAGCAATAATCCAAATTATAACTTAAACAAAGTGTTTCTTGAAATGGCCTAGGGTCTCAATCTAGAAATCCAATACTCCAAGTCTTCAGTTTAAACGATAACCTGCATATACGTAGAAAATACAATAGTTTTGTCAACAAATATGTTGAGTGAGCAAGTCATTAGTTTTGCAATGATATGTAAATATATGAAAATTCGCAAAACGTAAGTAAAGTGGTAAACAAACCAAACCAATGAGAAAATAAGTGTCAAGTGAACCATTGCCAAGCGAATCGGGCACCGCTTAAAACTAGACGGTTGTATGATTATACTATAATGAGAATATGGTGGACCTCTCCGAAACCGCAAATTAAACAAGTAATCAATTTAGCAACTATGTCTAGCAATTCACACACAATACCACGTTTGCTAATGTTAAGATATGTATAATATGAGATACTATAAGTACGTATACGCCCCCAAAACGTTTGAAAATATGTGAAAACGGGGGAATGACATAACTCAGCTTAATAATAAGCGAGTTAGTTAAATAATAAGATTAAACAAAGTGGTCTTACGATTAACGCGCCGAATGAAAGTAATCAACAGAAACTAAAACTTAACGATATAAAAGCATAAGTAAAACGAACCTAATGCCGCTGGAATGAATCTAAACGGATGTGTATAACTCGAGTTATGTCGATTTTAATGTTTAAACGAGTCAAGTCTGACCAGATACCAAACTTCGAGTCGGGAGTCAGGTTTTGGTTAGAACCCTTAAAATTTTATTATGAGAAGAAAAGTATTCTGGACCGAACGTTGAATCTGACCAGAAGTATGAGAAATCAAGAAGTCAAAGAGATTGACTATTTTGCCCTTTTATCGGTTTTTAAAGCAATTGACCAGCCAATACCCTTCAATCTCAGAAATTGATTAAGTTTATCGATTAGAGAATGTTTATGAACAAAAACTCAGTTTACAACTTACCCGGAATGTGAACAAATAACGAGATATAACGAGTCAAAGGTCCTTAGTCTTGCAAAGTCAACCGTTTTATGAATGGTTCTTCAACAAAAACACCAAAAACAGGAAGAATTGAGAGAGACAGAGAGGGTGGCAGCTGAGAGGTAATGTATAGGGTTTATGTAAAGTTTTATGGCAGTGATTTATGGTTTGTTTATCTAGAAAAACATAAACCGAACTAATTATGGCCTTTTTGGCCCGTTTAAGCAAGTGAATATGTTTTAATGAAAGAATCACTGATTTTAGCATAAAGATTGGGTCTTGATTGTTAAGAAACGATTTAGGACATATATTCAGTTATAAAATGATTCCTTGGTCCTTAATTCAATCACACGTGCCTAAAATAACCGATTTTATACCTTAAACGAGTTGAAAAACGGGATTTCGTTAACATACTGACCAGCTATCCCATAGCGCCGCGCGGTGGCCTTACAGCTTAGCGTCGCGCAACGCTCTGGCTTTCAGATTGCCATAATTTAATAGTTGACACATTTAGTCCCTATAGTTTAATTATGGATCAATAATGGAACTTGTTTTGTTATACTAAATGAATAACTAATATATAAAACTTTGAGGGCCTAAAGTGAATATAATGAAACTTAATTATTCATAAATGCAAAGTATTAATAGAGTTTAGGATCTGAATAACGTTCTTACCAAATAAACGAATACGAATAAAAACCCGAAATGCTACAGCACACAAGCCAAGCCGAGCCGAGCCCGAGAAATGCTACAGCACACAAGCCGAGCCGAGCCCGAGCTTGACTAGGCTCGAGCTCGGCTTGTTTAACTTACACAGAGCTCAAGCTTTTCACATCATCATGCGTTTCAGATATGTATATAGATATAAGCAAACATTCTTTTCACCTCCAAAGTTTATAAAATAGTTCAGAAAGTGGGGTCATGAAACTCACGGTTAAGTAGATGTTCGGTGTTGTATCGGCTCGTGCTTTGATTCACTCGCTCTCACTTAGTCTCTATAATTAATATTATAATAATATTAATATATTAATATTGTTATAATCTCTATACTAAACTGGACTGTATATCAAGTCTGGGTATAGTTGTTACACCCAGAAAGTGTCACTAGGCTTAGATTGTGATGCTGTTCAATGTCTAATACTTAAAACCGAACTTGGCTCAGTTTCCCTGTTTCACCAACTGGGTCAAGTTGATCGTTTATGCGTTTTGAAAACAGGTTTGGGGATGTAAACTTGGATAAACATGTTGGTTGATAAAATGATTAAGTTATAAAGAAATATCACAAATTAGGGGTCTGGATTCGCCACGGTACTCGTTTTCGTTTATTCAGTTTGATTTGGAGAAAAACGCGCACAATCTATCCAAATTGTCCGGATTTCTCACAAAAAGTTCGTTTACTTAATTAACTAAAAATATGATTTTTGATCACTCTTGATGTTCTGATATTCCAACAGGTTCGTTAATCCCGAACTCGTCGGTTTTTATCAGAATTGATTTTGTTTAATCTTCAAATTAGCATAATTAATTATCCATTTATCATTAAGCTATGAAAATTTAGCCACTTATCAATTAAAATATGTAGATTTTTATAAAAATATTTATGGAATTATTTACTAGATTTATTAATTTATAAAAATTCATTTTATATGCTATATTTAACCCAAAAAATTGTCCGTTTATACCACACGATTTCCAAAAAATACGAAAAAATTCCTGAGTGATCAAGATACTTCCTAAAACATCCTGTAAAATTTTCAGAAGCTAAAAACCTTGCCAAATACCCTTTTCAAGCCAAAAACAACTATGAAAGCTCGAATAAATGCGAATCTACAAAACATAGCTAGGGTTTTCTAAATGACCCCAAATTTCATATGTGATCATATTATACCAAATCTGAGTTCCTCATAACATTTCATAATTTTTTCAAGCATTTTAAGTATTTTTCCCAAATAAATGTTCATAATCGGTAATAAATTCGTCAAATATTCTCGATAGTCGAAAAATTACGACATTTGGACAAGGACTCATTCATATTGTCCCTGATGTCTCTAAAAATTTTATAAGCTAACAATATGCACATCACAATCGAATCCTAAACATCCCGTAATCGAGCAATTTGGCATTACCTTTGCGGTTTTCGCTCGTTTTCGCTCTCTTAATCAAATTTCCGGGTCCTTGTGCTTCTAAGTGGTAGGTATAGGCCCTATATCACAAACCAAGCATGTATCATCAAGATAACAACAAACTTAGGGTTTCGGTTAGGGCTTTAAACCGAACTTTTGAACCGTAAAAACGCGATTTAAACCCCTTAATCCGTGTTTATAGCCAAAAAACTTATCAAAACAGGTTCTTAACCATGTGTATAATAAAAATATGATTTTGAAAAATTTTTAAGGTTTTTGCATGGTTAGGAATGATTTTTGGTATTCAAACTATGTTTATATGAAATTTAACATATTTAAAATAAGTAAAAATTGATCAAAATAACATAATTACCTTAGCTTTTGGTTGTGTGTGTGTGTTTGAAAGATCAGCTAAGCTTAATGGTTCTAGAAATTGATTCTAAAATATCTTCTTTACGTAATTATAAAGTAAACAAGTTAATGATAATATCAATGGGTGGCGGCCGCAAGTTTTCTTGGGCCCCCTTGGCCCAATTTTGGCCCATTACCTCGATTTGCGTGCCCGTACGTGAAATAACGAGTCCAGATTTATTTCGGGTTCGGTTTTTGATGTGAAAAATATACCGGGTACGACAAACAGTGCGAAAACGAGTGTTTTTTTGGCCAATTTCTTGTTAGTTTAGAAAAAACATACTATTCGTTTGTAAAAATCGGAAATATTTTCACGGATCGCTTAAAACATTCATGCTAAGTGTTTTGTAAGTTTTTTTCGGCTTAACGGATGATACAATGCTTGAATTTTAACTATCTTTTGCGTTAAAATTCATAGCGGGTAGTTAAACGAGCATATTTTCGTTTAACTGGTTCGCTATCAAACTAAGGCCATAATACTAATATGTTAGCTTATATTAAATGTATATCACTTGTAGATGGCCCCCGGGGATATCTGGGTCATAACCAGACCCGTTTGGTTATTCCTTTGTTCGGTACGTATTAAACGGTTAATCGTTTAATCGGTAATTCCATATTGAAGTGTACCTTGTTTTGTGTCAAATGTCACACTACTCATTAGGCACCCAACTCAATTGGAATAAAATTACTCTAAGTACATGTACAATTAATCATATACACAATATCATCTCTCTTAACAGTCCTGTAGACTTCCAAAGGTATGTTTGATGATATGCAAGGCCTCGGGAACTCCGAGTCACCATGTATGAATGGATCCAGACACATGTATACTTTTAACCAGAGTATGTCCGTTTCTTATTATTGTAACACAATGTTTTAAGGATTCATAGATCCTATGCAAACAGCCTGACTCTAAAAGAGTTTGTAAAAGTTTAGGGCATACTCACCTTTTTTATTGTAACCAGTTTCTGATGCTGATTCCTGTTTATGATCAGTTTCAGTTACTGACTCTTGTCTGTAATCAGTTTCTGTTACTGATTCCTGTTTCTGATTTCTGCTTTCTGATTTCGGATTTCTGATTGATTGATTGTTATCTTGGACCTCTAGTACGAGAATAACTTTCGTATAAATATCTAGATTAACGATCTAGCTTCAGGCACGTAGTTTGTTTTGTATAGCTTTAACCTTGACAATTCATTTGTTTGTATAAAATATTTGTAACTTTAATCCCTTTGTTTATTTATCAATCATATGCTATGTATCTTCTTCAGGAAGAAACATCTATCATGGGTTTCTTCTTCAAAAAGAAACATTAATTTAACTATAACCTTTGTACATGAATATTATATTCCTTTAATCATAAAAAAAATTATTTTAACTATACTCTTTGTGTGTGAATGCTTACGTTTCTTAATCATGAAGAAACAATACTTTGACTATAACCTTTGCTCATGAAAAGTTATATTATGCTTAACTGTGATCAAGGTTCGGACTATACTCCTGAGTATGGTCTAAGCCATAATATTAATAATAAAATAATACTTAAGCAGAACCCCTACCTCACACGGGTATTCGGAGTTAGTTGCCTAAGATTGATCGAGTAGCACTTCTACTCTCTATCGCGTTCAAAGCTTTAAACCGTCAGAGCTTCGGAGCTTGGTACACACTACGAGACACGGAACGCTTCCCGAGGTAAAGTGTGTGAAAATAAAGGTGTTTGGTGTGAGATGGGAAGTGCCGCACACCTTTATATTTATAGCTGATTTTAGGTTCCTTCGGACAAACGTCCAGGCCGTTCGCATGACACGAAACGCCATATACTTTGCTAAGTCATCAGACGTCTTACCACGTGGCTTGACGTGGTGCCACATGTCCACACATGCCACGCATGCAGAATGGTTACTTCGCGTAGCGCGAAGTACCCTTGAGTCATTTCTTCACGTAGCGCGAACTATTCAAAACCCTAATTTTTATTCCAACTGCTTCAAGTAGCGTGAAGGGCTAATTCCTTGTTCGTTCGCGTAGCACGAAGGAAAAGAATTTAGAATTGCGAGCGTACGAAGTGCAAAGTGTGTCATCAAAACGCCACATTACGCCCATCGCCCGTACCTGTGTGCGTCGGGTGTTTTGCACCGTTTGCTAGGACTGCTGAGAGTGATTTGCCAAATAAGAATATTACTATGGAAACTCGCTATCTTATAAAGAGCTTCCAAGTTTTATAATTTTCCAATGTGGGATGAAAGTCATATTTCCCATTTATACCCATGTGGAATGCTTCCACTTTCTTCCTTCTTTCCATGTGGGATGGATTTTCTTACTTCCTTAACATGAGATGCTTTATTTTTCTTATCTCATTCATTTTTCTCCCATTACTTGTCTTGAGAATATTTTTAAGAGAAAACACTATAGAATAGTAACCAAGTTTCAAGTTTGTACCAATTAAGTCACTCATATTTTGTTGTCCCAATCAGGTCACTCAACTTTCAGTTTGTCTCAATTAGGTAACTTAAATTTCAATTTATGTTGTAAAACGAGAGGGACGACTACTATATTATCATAAGTGACGCATTTACTGATAAAAAATTAAAAAAAATGGCTTTAATAACGTTTAAGTTATTTATAAACACATAATATGAAGGTAGAAAAATATAGTATTAGAACATTTATTGAAAGTTGAGTGACCTAATTGAGCTAAAATTGAAAGTTGAGTGACTTAATTGAGACAAAATTAAAAGTTGAGTGACCTAATTGAAACAAAATAAAATATGAATGACTTAATTGGAACAAACTTGAAACTTGATTACTATTCTATAAAGTTGCCCCTTTTTTTAATCCATCTTCTTTCAAAATTGACTTTTTTAACCAAAATAAATATGGGATTTTCCAGGATGTTACACGCTGTATAACATCTTCCCCTTCGGAGGCTTATCAGCAGTAGAACTTGCGATCGAAAGTTCAGGTTCCTATTCTGGAGCCAAGCCATAACCATTTACAATGTCCAGAAAGTCTTTCTCTTTCCAATTAATTGGAATGAGATCCATAGTTTGAGAGGGGGTTTTTTTTTCTCCACCAACCATAAGGAAGTTAGAAAGAGATTCGTTACAGCGAGCTATGATGACAAGAGAAAGAGAGATAATTGATGGCGCACAAGGTTTGGGAAGAAGAAACTGCTGGCGAATATGAAGGATTAGGAAGGCGTACGAAATAAAGGAAGGTTTTCCTCTATTTATACTCGTTGCAATTAATGCGATGAGAAGACGTACGGAGGAGAGAGGGAGCGACAGTCCAATGGATGATCGACACTTCAAGCGGGAAAAAAGAGAAAAAGGGGTGGGAATAGTTTTTAAAACAACCATCAAACACCTGCAAATGCCTTGAAATAAAAGCCTGACACACTCAGAGCAAACCTGTCACATCCTAACCTCAATGCTTATCCTAATCCTTCGATTTAATCATAATAAAAGTGATACACGCGTAAGAAGCCATCCAGACACAATCACACCCCCAAGGAACATTACAAAGTCCAAAATTCCATCTGCGGAAATCAAGCGCGAAAGAAATAATTGACCAGGGGGACTTATAGAGGTAGGGTAGGAAAATGACCAAAGAAACCACGAAGATCCGGTGGGTCACCCATGGCACCTGCGGGAATCATCCTCCAAGAAATTAAAGTCCAGACATTCCCTCAGAAACGGCGGAAGTAACCCGCATGACAAAAAAGATATGAGCCGCGGGAGAGGCCCGTAGTTGGGAGAACGTTAAGGAAGAATAACTTCACACATTTAAAGGAAGAATAGTTGTAACAATATCCTTCAAGATATTGCCAAAAGATTCCCTGATTGTGGCATATACCTCCTTCACGGAGAACACGTGATGGCACAGCTAATCAGGAAAAGACAGCTGGACGCCCCCTAACAACCATGCACATGGCTAGTTATCACTTCCTATCAGAATAAGACACGTGTCCATTCAGGTGGGAAAGAGGAATCTTATGGATTGTGATAACTCCACTAATCACATTCCCTCACCCCCGGCTATAAATACTCTCTCAATCATCATGAGGTATTCATTGACAACTCCCATATTACATCAATCACTTAGTACTTTATCTCTCCAAAGAATGGTACTTATTCTCACGTCGGAGGGTGGTTACGGAAAGACCCCATCTTGTCCTTCCCATAACGAGGCTCACGGTGATCATTTTGCAGGATACAGATATGAATTTAGCTCGATTACTAGCTCATATTAACCTTGATTTGCCCATTAACCTTTACCTGATGGAAATATTGTTCTAACATTAGGGTTTGGCTCCGTGTTTTTTCAACACTAAAAGGTAAAACTAATACTTCAACAGTTATCCAGAATCATAGTGGGTTTCGTAACTTTCATCACTATATTCTCAAATTTTTCATAGCAAAATAAAATTAACCAAACACCAATTTTTTTAGGAAAAAAAAATCATACTGAAACCTATTGCAAAAGCATACAAGAAAATGCTAATATAAATCTTCACAAAATCACATATAGCAACTTATCTATGTTAAATCCACAATCTGTAATAACAACAGTAAAAAAGCATACTAACATGTATCATGAGCCTTTTGGTGAATCCTGGCTCCTACGGCTTACATCTTCCATAACATGAAGTGGTGACCGATGGCGTAAAGGTTGTTGACCATTTCGGTACAGCGAGTGTTGACTTGAACTGTGTATTCTTGGCACTTTTGGCCTTTCTTTAATATCACCTACTCGTTCTAGTGTCGCAACCACTTCTTTCATTGACGGACGGGTTTTCTGCTCCGAAACAAGACACGTGAGAGCTAGTTGGGCTACCTGGCCCGCTCCTTTTGAAGGGTACCGTCCTTCAAGCCGCGGGTCCATTATGTTCTTCAACTTCCTTCGGTTAGCCAGATACGGTTTGACCCAGTCAACTAGGTTTCGTTGGGCGGCTGGTCGACCATTGTCTAGGGCCCGCATGCCCGTTAGCATCTCAACCAGCACAACCCCGAAACCGTACACATCACTCTTCACATACAAATGACCTGTGGTAACATATTCAGGAGCAGCATAACCATATGTACCCATCACACGTGTTGTCACGTGTGATTGGCTAGCCGACGCCATTTTAGCCAGCCCAAAATCTGATAGCTTTGCATTATACGACTGTCAAAATAAATATCGTAACAGATAATCAGTTACACTACTTAATAAAGAAAGTAGAATCACTCATAAAGCTTAACTTATTACTTACCCCATCAAGCAATATGTTTGATGCCTTAAAGTCTCTATAAATAACCTTCTTATCCGAAGTATGCAAAAACGCGAGCCCACGAGCTGCTCCTATTGCGACTTTAAGCCGTATATCCCATGGAAGTGGCTGAACGGTTGACCCCCCTGAAAAGGTCAAACCGCTTAAAATAACCGTAAACTTTCATGACTAATAACTATTATTAACTAGTAATCGAATCTTACTTCCGAAAAGGTGGTTCTCTAAGCTGCCTCGTTGCATGAATTCATATACGAGTAAAAGCTCTTTGCCCTCGTAACAATATCCCAAAAGTTTCACAAGATTCGGATGTGAAAGCCTTCCTAAGAAGTTAACCTCAGCCTGCTCCAAATAATCATAAAGTTAATTTATTATAATAACGGAAACGTGCAACAATTTGTTAACACAGTAGGCCCGCGACTGATCCAGGAATTTTTGTACACCAAAACATATAAATAAAAAATAGAAAACAGTTACGTTCTAATCATTTTGCATCCAATTATAGAGTTGGTGGTATGCACATTGGGCAACCATTTTCATTCCATAAAGCAATTAAATATCTAAAAGTGTAAGTGTAGCACTAGCTTAGCCTAACATAAAGCACATCTTTATCAACATTCAACTAAAGTGCAAGTGTGCAACATGCGTCAAGAACTTGCATTACCAACTTGTACATTTACGCAATACCGAGTTGTACGCGTAACAAATTACCTGCCACTCTTCAATTCCTTGTATGCTCTCAGAATTCAACTTCTTGACAGCAACTACAGAATTGTGTTTAGATCCAAATTTGTCTTCAATCCAGCCTTTATAAACCTTACCAAACCCGCCTTCGCCTAAAATAGTATCGTTTCGGAAGTTTTTGGTGGCGGACTTGAGCTCGGAAAAGGTGTATATTTTGAGATTTGGGTGAGGCAAGATCTGGCCACCGGGGCCAAGATCATCACCGCTGCTTGCGGATGAAAACAGGCTGTTTCCGGAGGCATTGCTGCTAATTCCGGATGATGAGTTTGTGGTGATGGTTGTATGTGAACTCCCTGTTACTGTATCACCATCATTTTGATTAAATCAAAATTCAAAACCACCCTCAAAATGCTGTGAAAATAAAACCGAAAACCGAACTGTATCCGTAACAGAAAAATATATATGATCTGAATTGTATATTCGGTTTTCTGTTCAGTTAATAAACGTATTAGAGTTTTGAATTCGGATTTCGGATTTTTTGAGATCGGGTTGTTTATTTAGCGGATTAACTTTTTAATCACTAGAAGGAAATAAAAGTTAAGCAATGGGTGATGCTATAGCAACACCACCCTACCCTTTTGGTTTCACACCATCAAACGGCCGTCCACAAAACACCTACTATTTAATAAAAAAAAATCGGTCAAAATGGTCGTTTGAGCAATATCCCTAATTTTCTGATTTGGTGGTTTGATCTCGTTCTGAGTCAAACTTTGAAAAGTATTGATCAAAACCGAGTCGTTTTGGCCAATATCTGGAACAGATATGAGATAGGTACCGTACCAAAAAGACCTATGCTGAAAATTAGAAAAGTGGATACTAATACCGTACCGAATCTATCAGTACGGTACCAGTATTCCAGACGGGCGTTTTGATGATGAAAAGTTAAAGACAGATTTGATTAGAAACAAGTGATGATTTGAGTGTTGTACTTGTACGTACCTGAACTTATATTGCGAGTGGGGGCTGGAGCTATATTAGTTGAAGAAGTGCAAATACCCATGATATGATATGATGATTTTTTTTTTTGCTCAAAACCAGAATATCATAGTTGAAAATGAAACCCAGGAGTATGAATGAAGTCTTATTGATGAATCAGACCATTAATTAATTATTTAAAAGATATTGGTATTAATATTAAATGAAGGGGTGTGGTTATTTAATTGTGGGTGGAATATGAGTACTGATGATGTAAAGTATGTAGGGAAGGCAAGTCAGTGTCGTTACCGGTTGGTGGGCCCACAAGGAGAGGACCGAGTCAGATGCACATGCAATCAATATTACATTATTATCTTACATGGTTTTTACATGTTTGAGATTACCTTTGTCACATATATGCTAAAATAAATGTGGACCTTTTCATATTTCCTCATCCAGAGTATCATTTCCCGATCTTTATGGTATGGGTTCAAACGGCAAGTTGAGTTGTTTACGAGCTATTTGAGCTTGGGTTAATAGAATGGTGAGTTTTTTTTGAGCTCAAGCCTTATAGGAAACTAGTTTAGGCTCATCGATCAAGCCTTGTGCCTTTTTAAAATATTACCGTTTTTGGACTAGTGTGTATTAACTTTACACTACACGTCGAGCTCAGGCCGAGCTTTGGCTCGTTTAAGGTACTACATGAGGTAGAGCTTAGGCTCGTTTAAGATTTTTTTCTCAATATATATATATATATATATATATATATATATATATATATATATATAAACATGTATATAATAATTAATAAATAATAGATAAACCGAGCATGAGATTGAAAAAACCACAACTTCGATCCGAGCTCAAGCTTTAGAAGAATAGATCGAAAGGAGCCAAGCTCGAGCTCTCGTAAATCAAAACAAGACGTGTTCGAGCCTAATCGAGTTCAAAGTTGGCCTGACTCGTTTACGTTTATTACCATCTTTTCAAACCATATGTTTCTTTAGCTAATATATAATTAAATTGTTAAACTTAGATTGAAATCTTTTTTTTTTAATTATTGTTTACAAAATGTATTTGCAATCACTACTTGGGAAACCATACACTAATTTATAGTTAATTATATATACATAATCTTTACAGTATGGTTGCCACTTATAGAGGAAAAGTTAGTGTGTTAGGCTCCTAAAAGTTTAGGGCCTAATTTGTTGTCGACTTGATACAATTGTTCGCTATCCAATTCAGACCATCTAAATGTTAGAATTAATCCCTCGTATGTAAACTTTAGAAATTAGTATGTTAAAATGTCTAACTATGTTTTAGTTAGTATTTGTTATTTATGTATTCTAGAAGAGTTAAACTTATAAAAACATTACGTTACGTTAGATTGAATCGGTGTGATGAACCGATGCGTTGTTTCCATGATACCCCGTCCATGTGTATAAATGTTGGAAATTTTTTGTGAAAAAAAAATATATGTTTAAACTTTGAATTGTTTTATTCAAGGTTGTTAGTCAATTAGTCAAAGCCACTAAAATATCCTTTAATTTGGTAAAAAAAAAAATTAAAGTTTTGGTTAATAATGGTTGAATGTTTTCAACTTTCTATTAGTATAAATACCAAGGGAGCTCCTTGGTTATAGAAACATAAAAAACACAAAATTAACACATTCTCTCTTGTGTTTTCTCCAATTTTCTCCTTAAAAAATTCCAACATTCTTGATCAACTTCATCATTTTCTTTAAGGTACTATTCGGGTGCTAAAGCCCTCCCCGGCAGTACATATTGCTTAGGCCGTTGTACCCTGGGAAACAAAATGGGGAGAGACCCAGAATTTGTTTTAAGGGCCTCGTGTAAAACACGATCTTCGGCCACAAAGACTACGACACCATTCTTCTTCTACACCTTTCTTGCATTATTTTATTTCAATTGTATTGTAATTTTGATTTTTTCCGGTGTAATTCGTATTGTAATTTACTTGCTTTCCTAGATAGGTTTGATTCCTTGTATTGTAATCATTTTATTAAAAGTGTTTTATTTTTATATGCGAACGGTTTCCTACAATCTTAAAACAATTTTTTTAAAAATCACCGTTCGTGTATTCAAAACATTCTCGTGTGACTCAAACTAGTTTTGTTTCACGCGGTTATGTTTTTAAAAAACATTTTTTTTTTCGTTTCTATTCAAAGGAGCGACTTTGTAGAAATGGAAACCGGTTACAATTCGGATTTTTTAACGCTAAACTCTTGGAAAAACCCATTGTTTGGTCCCTTCAAAGTTGGACTTAGAACACCTTCGGTGGGTTAATTCGAGAGTTCGGATTAAAAAGTTTTGCGTAACTTTAATTTAGTGGGAGCGACCACTATTAATATTTTCGAAAAACTAACTTAGCATGGTTTATTTTTCAGAAAAAATAGCATCACCGTCATCGAGTAAGGGTACCGGTACGCCTTTGTCCGTTATGGTAGGAGCGACTACCGCGGCTAATCACGCTGAAAAATCCGAGAAGTTCTCGGGTTTGCACTTTAAACGGTGGCAACAGAAGATGTTCTTCTATTTGACCACCTTGAACCTTGCGAGGTTCTTGACAGAATCCGCTCCCCTAGCCACTAACGCGGAGGGGGAGACCGACGCTCAAACTTTGAGTGCGGTAGATGCGTGGAAGCATTCGGAATTATTATGTCGAAACTATGTGTTAAATGGTTTAGTTGACGCGTTATATAACGTGTACTCTTCAATAAAATCTGCCAAAGAAATATGGGAGTCTTTAGACAAAAAGTACTAAACGGAGGAACAAAGAAATTTGTTGTCGCCCGTTTCTTGGACTATAAAATTGTTGACTCTAAGACTGTAATTAGTCAAGTCCAAGAGTTGCAAGTTATACTTCACGACATCTTTGCTGAGGGAATGACACTTAGTGAGACATTTCAAGTGGCAGCGATGATTGAAAAATTGCCTCCTAATTGGGTTGAGTTTAAGAATTATCTTAAACACAAGCGAAAGGAGATGACCATTGATGATCTTATTGTTCGACTTCGGATAGAAGAAGACAATAAGAGAGCTCAAAAAGGTAGCCTAGTGGATGTTTCCGCCAAGGCTAACTTAGTCGAGTACGGTCAATCCTCCAAAGGGGGCAACAAGGGCAAAGGCAAAGGTAACAAAAGGAAAGCGAAAGTGGACCTTCGTGTGAAGAAAGGGGCTGTGAAAAAGAAGCCTCCACCTTTCCAAGGACCATGTTACAACTGTAACGAGATGGGGCACTGGGCGAACCAGTGCAAGAAACTGAAGCGCGAGCGCGCGCATTTGGTGGACGAGGATAGCACTCCTCTCGTGGCGATGATTACCGAGGAAGCGACTTTCATCGAGAAAGTCAAGGTTGTGGGAGACGCTCCCAAAGGGTGGTACGTTGACACCGGCGCACCGCCATGTTTGCGGCGTCAAACAACTCTTTAAGAATTTCAAAGAGGCGGCGGTTGACCAGAAGCTTTTCATGGGGAATAAAACGACTGCGGACATCATGGGGGGAGGCGATGTGGTCTTGAAGTGGAATTCTGGCAAGGGGCTCACGTTGACCAAAGTTCTCTATGTTCCCGAGATTCGCAAGAATCTTGTCTTGGGATGGATGCTCAACAAGCCCGGAATTCGCTTGGTGATTGAATCGGATAAATTTATTTTATCGAAAAATGGAATGTTTGTCGGCAAGGGTTATGTCGACAATGCTATGTTCAAATTGAATGTAATTGTTGTAAAAAATTCTATGAATAAAATTGCAACTTCTATTTACATGATTGAGTCGTCAAATTCTAATTCTTGTGTTTGGCATGGTAGACTAGGACATGTAAATTTTAATTCAATTTGACGTTTAATTAAATAAATAGCATTCCATGTTTTAAAATCGATTCAAAATATAAATGCGAAACATGTGTTGAATCCAAACTAACGAGAAAGCCTTTCAAATCGGTTCAACGAATAACCGAACCCCTTGATTTAATCCACACCGATGTGTGCGATTTAAAAGCCACTCCCACAAGATGTGGAAATAAGTATTTCATCACGTTCATTGATGATAGTACTCGGTATTGCTATGTATACTTTCTTAAAAGTAAGGATGAAGCAATAGACAAGTTTATCTTGTATAAAGATGAGGTTGAAAATCAACAAAAACGAAGAATATAAACTTTGCGAAGTGATAGGGGTGGTGAATATGTTTCACCATTTGCGGAAATATGCACAAAAAGTGGCATAATACATGAGTGTACCCCACCTTATTCTCCACAATCAAATGGCATTGCGGAACGAAAGAACTGTACATTAAAAGAGATGATAAAAGCCATGTTGATTAGCTCGGGCGTGAGCTATGACTTGTGGGGGGAGGCTATTCTCTCGGCCAATTATATCTTGAATAAGATACCCCGCAAGAAAACGGACGTGACTCCGTATGAGTTATGGAAGGGTAAAAAACCTTCATACAAATACATTCGAGTGTGGGGGTGCCTTGCCAAGGTGACGGTTTCGCCACCAAAGGCACTAACGATAGGACCTAAAACCGTGGATTGTATATTCATTGGATATGCACACCATAGTAATGTGCATAGGTTTCTTGTACATGAGTCCAAGAATCCCAATGTACATGAAGGCACTATTGTTGAGTGGAGGACCAACGATTTTTTCGAAAATGTGTTTCCCTGTTTAAGGAAAACACATGCGAATTCATCAAGAGCGGTTGATGAAGCAAGTACATCAAGAGCAGTTGATGAAGCAAGTACATCAAGAGCAATTGATGATACTGTTCATGATGAGAGACATGAACGACCCGAAATTGAGGAAGGTGAGCTTAGACGAAGCAAAAGACCAAGGATTGAAAAATCCTTCGGTCCGGATTTCGTGAGCTACATGGTTGAGGGTGAGCCCAGTACCTACCACGAGGCGCTTACCTCCGCGGAATCACCTCAATGGAAAGAAGCAATTAAGAACGAGATATATTCATATATTGCAAAATCATACTTGGGAGTTAGTAGATCTTCCGCCGGGTTGTAAACCCCTTGGATATCGTAGGATATTCAAAAGGAAGATGAAAGCCGATGGAAGTATTGATAAATACAAGGCAATGTTAGTGATCAAAGGGTATAGACAAAAGGAAGGTCTAGACTATTTTGATACTTACTCGCCGGTCACGCGAATAACCTCAATAAGGTTGGTTCTTGCAATCGCGGCCTTACGAAATTTGGAAATTCACCAAATGGATGTAAAAACCGCATTTCTAAATGGCGAATTAGATGAAGAGATTTACATGGAGCAACCCGAGGGTTTATCCGCCCCAGGGAAAGAGGGCAAAGTATGTAAACTAGTCAAATCATTGTATGGTTTGAAGCAAGCTCCAAAACAATGGTACTTAAAGTTTGATCATGTCATGCTTGACAATGGTTTCAAAATAAACGAGTGTGACAAATGTGTCTATGTGAAGGACACGCCAGGAGGTTATGTGATTTTATGTCTTTATGTAGATGATATGCTTATCATTGGTAGTAATGATACTATGATTAAATCTACGAAAGATATGTTGAAAACGAGGTTTGACATGACAGACTTGGGTCTCGCGGACATGAATCTTGGGGTTCAAATTACTAGAACCTAAAATGGTCTTATCTTGAGTTAATCTCACTATGTGGATAAAATTCTTGAGAAATTCAATAAGGATGACACGCGTGTTGCGTTAACTCCAATTGATATGACCCACCATCTATCTAAAAGTAGAGGCGAGGGTGTTGCTCAGTTAGAGTACTCAAGAATTATTGGTAGTCTAATGTATTTTATGACATGTACTCGACTCGATCTAGCTTATGCCGTGAGTAGGCTGAGTAGATATACTAGTAATCCGAGCGTGGAACATTGGAAAAATATAACACGGATTCTAAGGTACTTAAGATACACAAGAGACTATGGACTCCATTATAATCGAGATCCAGCTGTGATCGAAGGATACAGTGATGCAAATTGGATTTCGGATATAAAAGATTCTAAATCAACAAGTGGATATATATTCACACTTGGTGGTGCAGCTATTGCTTGGAAGTCTTCTAAGCAAACGGTTATAGCTAGATCCACGATGGAATCGGAGTTTATCGCCTTGGATAAATGTGGTGAAGAGGCGGAATGGCTACGTCAATTTATGGAAGATATTCCAATATGGCCAAAGCCTTTGTCGGCTATTTTCATACATTGTGACAGTCAATCAGCGATTGGTAGAGCCCATAGCGTGATGTACAATGGCAAATCAAGGCATATTCGACGTAGATATAACACGGTACGACAACTACTCACAACAGGTGTTATCACGATTGACTATGTGAAGTCAAAAGATAACATTGCAGACCCGTTAACAAAAGGCTTAAGCAAAGAGTTAGTTAACAAGTCGTCAAAAGGAATGGGACTAAAGCCCATGGGAAAAGAGGACATGAGGGAAACCTAACCTAGTTGACTGGAGATCCCAAGATCTAGGTTTAATAGGACAACTTAATCATGAAACCAAGGGTGGTCACTGTGAGGGAGTACCACAAACCAAACTAAAGGGTGTTGCGTGCGCGCGCGTCCTAGTCCATTCCAATCAGTGACACATGTTGTAAGGATAAGCATAATAAAGGTTAATGATTTGTGGAAATCAACAAACTTATTGCTTTTAATGATTCGAGCGAGAATCACCTATGTGAGAGAGAACTAGGGTCGGTTCGAATGGATTTTGGGGCAAAAATGCTAGAGCTCTCGCAAAACCAAGCTAGTGTTTCAGGACCATAATAGGACACGACAGTGAGGGGTTGGCTAGACCAGGGAGATTGTTGTGTGAAGTGTATTGTCGTCTACATAAATGGGGGTATGTTCAAAGACATCGTGTCTACACACCGCTAGGAGACTAAGTATGCTTCACAAAGGAAGGTTCAAAGGGTAACACCTACCTATCCTGCAATGCTCAACCGTTGAATTGAATCTAAGAAACTTGCATGTATGGATTGATCTCAATGTGAAAATGAATGAGTTTTGTTTTCACATGTGGGGGATGTTGGAAAATATGTGGAAATTAATAAGTTTTGTTTCACATGTGAGGGATTGTTGGAAAAGTTTTGTGAAAAAAAAAATATATGTTTAAACTTTGAATTATTTTATTCAAGGTTATTAGTCAATTAGTCAAAGCCATTAAAATGTCCTTTAATTTGGTCAAAAAAATTAAATTTTTGGTTAATGGTTTCTTTAATTTGGTCAAAAAATTAAAGTTTTGGTTAATGATGGTTGAATGGTTTCAACTTTCTACTAGTATAAATACCAAAGGAGCTTCTTGGTTGTAGAAACACAAAAGACACAAAATTAACACATTCTCTCTTGTGTTTTCTCCAACTTTCTCCTTAAAAAATTCCAACATTCTTGATCATCTTCATCATTTTCTTTTAGGTACTATTCGGGTGTTAGAGCCCTCCCTGGCAGTACATATTGCTTAGGCCGTTGTACCCTGGGAAACAAAACGGGGAGAGACCCGGAATTTGTTTTAAGGGCCCCGTGTAAAACACGATCATCGGCCACAAAGACTACGATACCATTCTTCTTCTACACCTTTCTTGCATTATTTTATTTCAATTGTATTGTAATTTTGATTTTTTCCGGTGTAATTCGTATTGTAATTTACTTGCTTTCTTACATAGGTTTGATTCCTTGTGTTGTAATCATTTTATTAAAAGTGTTTTATTTTATACGCGAACGGTTTCCTACAATAAATACTTGTCAAGATCAATGGAAATTAATAATCTTTGGCAATTCAATTGTTGTTTGATTATTATTATTCTTATCAATCTTCCTCTTATATTCTGGGCAACAATTGGTATCAGAGCCTGATTAATTGCCCTCAATTGAAATAATCAATCTTAGAAGGAAATCGACTGTTATCACAGAGTAATCGATTTCAGTTTTTTGATTCAGATCATTGCTAATTGAAATTGCAATATTTCGATTCAATTTGGATTTCACAAGTTGTTTGTGGAATTATTGAGACGTCAACAGAAGAACCAAATTCAATTCATATAAATTGTGATTCACATTTGTTGTGATTTTTTTTGAGTGGTTCAGAAAATTTATATGAATAAAGAAATCATTCTTGTTACCAGGTCAATCAATCTATTGTTTTTTTGTTTGTTGAAATTACAACTATTATTGAAATCAGATTCTTGCTATTTTATTTGTTAAAATTACAAACATCATATTGTTTTTAATTTGATCAGAACCAACGTCTGTGTTGGGTTTTTGGTTCTGTTAATCGGACACAAAGAAAAAAAATGACCAGATTTTGTTTTTTTTTTTTTTTTGTTTTTTCACATTAACAAAAATTGTTTTTGTGTTCAAAATTTGAAGAACAAGTATATTGTTTGTTGCATTCATAATCTGCAGAATAAATATTTGTTTTGGTTCTGTGAATGTGTTAAGGGAAAACACCAACTTTTGTGTTGTACGTTATTGTTAGTCAGCGAACAAAGAACCCAGACACCATCTGGTGGTTTTCTTGTATTTTCTGAATTTGACCAAATTACCCGTGTAGCATAAAAAACCAAAGTTGTGTTGGATTACAAACCAAATTAGGATTTTTAGTATCCACAAGTGTGTTGGTTTAATCATCCATTAACAAATATTTGTTGTTTGTTTATTAAGAACCAATTTTTTTTGCAAACTTTGTATCAGTTCTTATAAAGCTTAGGAATTAAGCATAAAATTTAATTATACTTTGTGTATAATTATTATTTTGAGTGGTGATCATGTCGGAAACACCAAAGGATAAGAATTCCCTTGTGACTTATAAAGAGCCAGAATTATCTCTTGCAAATTACCAATGCCCCATGTTAAAGTCTACAAATTATACAACATGAGCAATTCGAATGAAGATCATATTAGATGCAAATGGTCTTTGGGAAACGATAGAGCCCACTAGTGAAACAAATGTGGACGACAAGAAAGACAAGTGTGCAATTGCTTTTTTTGTTTCAAACTCTATCAAAAGATCTACTTCTGCAAGTGGCAGAATGTAAAACTGCAAGAGAAGTGTGGGATACACTTAAAACGAGGCATCTTGGTGCAACACAACTGCAACAGGCACGATTGCAAAGCATCAAGTCTGAGTTTGATAAGTTGCAAATGAAAGACAATGAGATAATCGATTCTTTCACAACGAGACTAACAAATATTGTTAGTAGGGCGACTAGTTGTGGTGCAAAATTTGAGAAGCTCACATTAGTAAGAAAAATCTTGACCTATATGCCCGATAGATTTTTGCAAATAATTGGTTCAATAGAGCAATTTATGGATCTAGACAATGTATTCGTAGATGATATCATCGGGAGGCTTACAACCTTCGAAGAAAGGATTAAGTCTAAAAGAGGAACTGTGACTGATTATCAAGATAAACTATTGTTCACGCGACACGACAATGAACATGGTCGTGGCCAACAGTTTGGAAATCGTGGACGAGATAAATTTCTCCCGTTGCGAGGACAAGGCATGAAAAATTATCAAGATAGAGAGGAACCCTCTTTTAAATCAGTAAGATCTAACAATAAACCACAAGAATACAATAACGAGCACTCCATAGCGGGGCACAAAAGATAAGACTCGCGTCATGTGTTATAAATGTGGTAAGGTTGGACATTATGCCTACGAATGTCCAAATAGAAAACAAAATTATGGAAAGGCCCTCTTGATGTCGATATAAAGAAGACAAAAGTTGATCATGTGATATGATCAAAATATAGAACAAAAGTCTTGTGAAGCAAGGATCATGTGAAACAAAGTTGGTAAGACGCGAAGTGAAATCGCGTGAAGCAAAGTCATGAGAAGCGAAATGAAATCGTGTGAAGCAAAGTCGTGAGAAACAAATTGTGTGAAGAATAGTCGTGAGAAGCAAGATGAAGTCGTGAGAAGAAAAAGTGAAGTTCGTGAGAAGCAAAGTGACTTCGTGAGAAGCAAATGAAGTCGTAAGAAGCAAACCAAGTCATGTGAAACATAATTAAAACGTAGCATTCAAAGAAAGGAAGGAAGCTATAGTTCAAGGTTAAAGAATAATGGCATTGAAAGACTAAGATAGAAGACTTGAAGATCAGAAGACCCACTCCTTACATGTTTGTGATTAAGGGGGTGAATGTTAGAATTAATCCCTCTAATGTAAAGTTTAGGGATTAGTATGTCAAAGTGTCAAACTATGTTTTAGTTAGTATTTGTTATTTATTTACTTTAGAAGGGTTAAACTTGTAAAAACATTACATTAGGTTAGATTGAATCGGTGTGATGAACCGATGTGTTGTTTCCATGATACCCCATCCATGCGTATAAATACTTATCAAGATCAAAGGAAATTAATAACCTTTTGCAATTCAATTGTTGTTTCATTATTATTATTCTTATCAATCTTCATCTTATATTCTGGGCAACACTAAACATCACCGTCAAAATCGATTCAGTCATCGTCATCATTGGTTCATAATTGTGTTAGATTTGATTGTCTTTGGTTTTTACTGGGTTCTCGGGCTAAGTGAAGTTTGTCCAGCCAGTAGGCTCTATGTTTAGCTGACTCTTTAACATCGATGATTGTCTAAGACCATATGTAATGATTCATACTAGGATAGTGGCCCGTGTTATACACGGGTGGAAAAAATTTCAAACGTCATATATATATATATATATATATGTAGTTATCATATGAATTCTTTACATTGTTTTCAACAAAACCACAAGATATAGAAAAAATATGTATAAATTGTGTCTATGAGAAACTGTATAAATATACAAATCATTGAATTGCTAAAAAAATAGTCATACTAAATAAGGTAGCAAAAATTAGTTATAAATAATTAATTGTAGTTAAAATCGGCTTTTAAATCATTTGAAAGAAAATAGTTGGTTATGATTCTAGAAAACATTAAATAGTGAGGTTATGATTCTAGAAAATATTAATTAGTGAATCATGTGGCAATTCTAGAGATATAAACCTTGTAAACTTATGTGGACATCCTATTTGAAGGCCATGTAGATATCTTGTTTTGCTTTAATAGTATAGTAAGAAGATTAGCATTAGGATTAAGATTAATCGATTAATTATGTAAAAATTATAAGCATGGAAAGTAGATGACTTGGAACATTATGTGGACACCCTAGGAGAAGGACAAGTGGACAAATTGGTTTTCCTTTAATATATTAGTTAGATTCTTCACAAAAATCTATTAAACACTAAAATATATATCATACATGATAATTACAAACGATGAACAGATTTGATGTTGCTTGGATTATGAAACCAACAAATCATGAATAACCGGTTATAGATGAGGCGAAGAATCTGGTTACAAACGATGAGGAGCGTTAAACAATTTAAATCTGGTAAATTTAATAAGTTTTTTAATTATAACAATAAATATTTAGAAAGACATGTTAATGATCCCTATGTTCCCGACGGATGAACCTTGCCCAATTTGTCGTAAGGTCTGTTTGGATTCTTTTGGTGACCATGCGGTGCATTGCAAAGAATTGCCTGGCTTTAAATACAGACATGATCTGGTTAGGGATGTTCTGTGTGATGTTCTTAAACGGGCAGGGATTTCTGCTAAAAAGGAGGCCCCTGTTAACTTTCTCACGGATCCTATTGAAGGGAGGTCTACTTTACGACCAGCTGATATTCTTGTGTTCGGGTGGGCAGGGGGGAAACACGCCTGTGTGGATCTTACAGGAGTGTCTCCTCTTGTTGGGCTCAGGGACCGTGGGTTTGTTGTGGGTCAGGCTGCGTTGAGGGCTGAATCGGGCAAAGTTGTTAAACACGAGAAAGCTTGTTTAGATAATCAACATGTCTTTCTACCATTTGCCTTTGATACATTTGGTTTTCTGGCTCCAGAGGCTGTGAAATTTTTTAGTAGGGTTCAGCGCGTCGTACACGGAACCTCTTCAGCTTCTAGGTCCCAAAGCTTCGTTTTTAGCAGGATTGGCTTTGCTGTTCAAAAGGGGTTTGCGGCGCAGCTTGTTGCCCGTTTGCCTGCCACTTTATTGTAATCGTTTTATAGTAAATCCACTTTATACTAAAAAAAAAAAAATACAAGCAAATAATTAGAATAATTAATATCATAATTACATTAATAAGTTACAAAAATATAAAAGTCAATATCATTGATTAAATATTTATTGTGAATATGTGGAAATTAGATTTATGGAAGGTTGATGACATGGAAGCCTATGTGGACAACCTAGGTGAACGACATACAGACAAAATTATGTTGCTTTAATATATTAGTTAGATTATGGCTTAATGTCTTAATGCCCATTGAGAAGCATTTTTCGTCTCTTTTAATGCATATTCAATATTACTATTCCAACTCACATATACGGCTTGTATGGTTATTGTAGAGGTTATTTTCGCCTTATGATGTCCCGTTAAGAATGATCTACTTCTAAATTCTTGTTTATTTCTCCAAAATTGTTAAATTGTAATTTGAATTTGCTATTTTACTAATTATGATAACTTTGATTTAGGCTTAACATATTCACATGGCAGGTAAGTAATATGAAAAAAAAAATTAATAAAAAAAAAATCTTGTCTTAAACTATACCTTATTTTTGAACTGACAACATATATTAATGATTGTCATTTGCTGCTTAATAAAATTTCACTGTAGGCCTGTACTGTAATGCACTTAAATGATAACAAAAAATAAAACACAATAATGCTTGGTGTTTGAACAATGAATCTTGAACTGATTTTAATTTTAATCATAAAAAAAATTAGAAATAGGAGATGTCTTATTCTTTAACACTTCTAGAAGTAACATCAATACTGTCGTGATTGTGAAATCTTTGAAATTTATGTGCTTTTTTAATCAAATAAACTTAAATATTTAATATTCGTTTTAGCTCTTCAAAATAATTGATCGAATTAGTATTGTTTTGTTATGCAGCAGTTTAAAACCTAGATGATTATGAATGTTAGACGACATCAATGAGTATTTTATACCAAACACTATCTAAGGCATTAAGGTGTAATTAAGGCCGTGATTTAACAGGAAGGTTACAAACAACAATGAAACAATTTGGTTTCTCCTGAAGTGAACTATTTTGTATGGAGGATGACTCAGAATCAGATAGCCACGAAGATCGAACTTCTTAAAAGGGGAGTTGATCACATCCCAGTACTGTGCGTATAATTATCAGTATAATGTGAACAAAAGAAGAATATTAATGTCATCATAATTAAATAAGTTAAAGTTGACATTCGACTTCATACGTAGGGCAGGGCAGCCAAACATGACTACTAATTTGTTTAATAACAACAGTGTTGTACATATGCATGGCCCTAGGTTTGACATATATATTTATTTTGACAAAATGAGAATATGCTGACTTTTGAACAATAGCACATAAGCATCGATGCACCTACCTAACATATATAGTCAGTTAAAATTCTTTTTTCTGGTGATGTGCAGTCAACCACTTAAGCCCAACAATACTCATCTCAAGGGTGTTTAATCCAGACATCCAGTTCAGTGTGGATGCAGGATGCGTACTCCTAGTCTACTACTATTCATCACATCAGACGTTTCAACTTTTAAAAACGTTTTAGTTTTGACTGTTTTGATTAAACGGACATATATCAGTAAAGTAGGTGGTATGCATATAACATCATCTCCATATGGCCATGCCAACGAACGTTTAACTCTTGGAGTTTACCTTACATGAATAGAGATATCTGTCTATATTATTAAAGCAACACAAGCCTTTCACATATAATCGAACTCATTATCTTGCTTTGAAAATGTTTGTGACTTACCAACTCAACTAAAATGAATTGATGATAACCTTTTCTTTTTCTTAATTGGTAAAGGTTCACAACCTTCCATTTTTATTTTCTAATACAAATACAAATTATTATTACTAATCTATGTATTTTAGAAAATTATTTATATCTTATAAATTCATAAGATATGGCAAAGTATAAAACGACAACTCACTTGAGTAGTGAAAACCCGTAAAAACCATATGTAACATCGGTTTTTTTTTGTTACATGTAATATATGTTGTTACGTTTAATACAAAATATCGAAAACTAAAAAAAAATGTTTTGTTATTTTTTTACATTTTTTTACTAATTTTTATATATGTTTTCAGGAGAGAGAAAATGTAAATTAACTTTAACATTTTTTATTAACTTTAATTGTGAACCACAAGATTTAATCTTTAATTAAAAACATGTGATTGAGAATTGGGTTTTTAGAGTTTTCACGACTTAAGTGGGTTTTTATTCTAGCCTAACCCTTTATACATAATATTTAGTTTAACTTTTTTGTTTTATTTTTTTAACCATTCGTGTATCACACGGACTATATCTTAGTTTAGTAGTAAAGTTGGTGGTATGCATATAAGTATATAACCTCATCCCAAAATCATCCGTAGGCTATTATGCTTTATCTCTATGATATCGGTTGTATATCTACTTCACACTCAATACTTATTAATTAATCAAATATTAAAAGAAACCACCAAAATCTTAGAATCCATAATATTAGAACAAATATTAAAATCATGGAGTTTACCTTCATGATTTCTTAGCTTTACTTTTCATTCTCTTTCTTTGGATCAACTCAACTCGATCTGTTCCCTTGGGGCATTAGATAATGCCAAAGCCTAACGACTTTACACGTTCGGCATATAATAATTTCTTTTGGCGTTACATATAGTTACATAACGGTTAAATACTAGTTTATATGTTTATATAACACTAGTATATTTTATACTTTTGTTATCTTTGACTACGTTAGGTAACTTTCGAATATTTATCATAGGAAGTCAAACTTGTTGTAAACAAACTACCGATATAATAGAAAATTTGCTGAATCTTTAAGTTGAGTCAAATATATTGAAAACGCCATATTAAATTATTGTATAGAAATCAATATTTTAAAAACCGGTTTTTACTCGTACCGGATTTGGCTAAAAAGTGGTATAACCGGGTTCAACCGGTTGAATAGTTTACCTTTATAATTTCCTATAAATACAACTTTAACTTCAAAAATAACCTAAAAGTAAATGATTTCATAACAAAAAATAATCAAAAAGTTGATCCATATTAAAAAATAATACAAAAGAATTCAATTTTAAAAAAACGGTTCTAAAGTTTACACGCCTGAACATTAATTGTTGGGTTTAAAAGTAATTTTGTTAAAATATGGGCCACAAATATCAAAAATTTCTTGGACATAAAACCGGTTTGCCGGTAAAAACTGGTATTTTAGACTGGTATGATGTTTTAGTAAACCGGCCAAAAATACCGGGCTTAAAATACCGGCCTGCTGTGCGAAATCTGGTTTAACCGGTTCAACCGGCCGGTTTGAACCGGTTTTTAAAATACCGATAGAAATCACTTAAATTTTAAATTTCTAATTTAATATAATGATATTTTTTTATATTATTATAATTGGTAAAATAATATATTAGTCGTATTTATTGGATAAACTAAAATGACATTCTTGAAAGATACTTTCTTTTTATATTTAAGGGATTGGGAAACAGAAACTATTAACATAAAATATATTTACTTACTTGCTTAATAGCTTTTTCTTTTTTAGTTAATTAACACCAAATAATATCATTATCAAAATCTTGTGAAGATCTTAAAATTGAATACAGTATCGAATATAGTATTGAAATGTATGTTGATAATCGTTAATTAGTATTAACAAAATATAAAGTTCACTTTTTAAAAATGGTCAAATTTTGTGTTTATGGTGATTGAAGAATAAGAAAAGGGGCATATTTCTATGTTTAGATTTGGAGAACCTCATCCGTGACTATCTTCTCCGTTAGTTTTCACACCCATAAATCCATAATGAGGAAATTTTCTTATTTTGAACCAAACTTAAATTGACTAGAATTTTGTTGATAAAGGACCTTTAGCCACATGTCTAAAACATTTGCTTAAGGCCTGCCAAGACGCCAAATCTTGAATGTTTACTCAAATCTAAATTCTTAACTCTAATAAATGAAACTGAGATTTCAAATTTATTAAGGAAATTGAAATTTGGCTTGAAAGGAATTTGCTAAAGCTAGGAATTTGAAATGCATAGGACTTTGAATCTATCAAAAACACCACCTACGGGTTGTACTACGCATGTTGTTGCCATTACACCAACACCATCTGTGGCGACGGTAACGACGATGCAGGGTTTCCAGCATTGGTGGAAACTATGGTGGAGGTGGCAACGGTTGCAGGGGTGGTGTCGCCGGAGGTGGCGCGATAGAAACAGTCGTTGGATGCGATGGTAAGTGGTTAAATATTTCAATTCTTTTGGTCGACTTCCTTCTCAGGAATACAAATAGAATTTATATTCAAATTCCATCAGATCCCTTAAAGAAAGCATATTAGAAAATGAAAGTTGTATTTAACTTTCATTTAATTTTATAAACCAAACACATCTTAAATGTTTCTGTAACTAAACATTGAACTTACCCAACATGTCATCTGCTAAACCGTAACCCTAAATAAATGGAATTTACAAGTACACACAAGGATATAAAGATGCCTATCTTCTCTAACTATAACAATCCATTAAAAATTAAACTAGCAATCACACATCAAGACTTGCTAATAACATTTAATCATTTGATCGAAAGTCTATGAATAACAACAGCAAATAAAACATCAAATGAACTATATATTCAAAAGTGTTCCACACCACAATACATATAACCAACAACAAAATGACTAGCATCAACCATAACTGCCCTACAACTCTCCACCCATGACCAACCAATACAATCCAAAACAACAAGCTATATATCCTCATTGTTTGATTGAAGGCTTTCTACTATCACAATCAATTAAAACTTTGATGTGTGATCATAGCTTCAATAGATGATTTCCATCAAAGAAAACCAAGTCCCCAATACACCAAGAATTACACCAAGAACAATCAATACCAAATCGCGCATAAGCTCCTCCCTCTTCAACTCATTCTTGAACACAATGTAATGAAACAAAGCCGGTAACACCAACCCTAACAAGCAACAAGTACTACTCCCGACCAACGACAAAAAGTCTGTAAAATTCGGCACGAAAAGAGCCACTAAACTCACCACCATAACCAACACCCATCTCATCCACAAACAATACCTCCCTTCCCAATATCTTCTTTCCATAACTTCATAAACCGGATTCATCATTAATGGAAATGTGCAAAACAAGTTTACACAAAGCCCTAATTGCACTAAAGAACTAAGAACGCCTTCACTCATATTAGCCGTAACAATATCTTGCGTATGCATACCGAAAGCAAAGTAACCCAATACTCCAAACAACGCAAACATGGCTGCGATCGAAAACATCGACCACCCCAATACCGCACCAAATCTTTTCTTGTCTCGGGCTTCTGATTCCAACGGCAATGCCATTCCAATTCCCTCAAAGGAAAACAAAGCCACCCCAAGACCATAACAAAACATAGAAAAACTCCCGAACGCGTGGACGTTTAGAGTGCTTTCCTGTATAATAGTGACGTCTTGAGCCATGACGACGCTCATTGCACCAACTTCGACAATGTCAGCGAAGATACTTAAAGGGGCGAGAAGAGTTAACGTCGGAATGGCGTTTAATGCCAACTGGAATGGAAAACAACTCCATATGTAAAATGTTTTGGCTTTTAATCCTAAAATATACGGGGCCGCGGTAAGATAGCTACCCAAACCCGAGGCCGTGGAACTGGAATTGGAATTTGAATTTGAATTTGAATTTGAATTTGAATTGAACAAATGGGCTAAAGTGTTGCCTATGAATATTAAATATCCGATGCAAAACCCGGCTTGGGATGCTATGATCAACCAATCGACGATCAAGCGGCCAATGGGGCCGCAAACAGCGAACCCTAAATCGCCAAAAGAATTTATTTTGGAATAAGTTAACGGGGACTCGAGTTTTCTTCGGGTTTCGATTAACAGCATCATGCCGCGGTAGGCGAGGCCGGCCACAACAAATATCATGACGACTCCTGTGACCCAGCCGGTGTGCATGAATGTGTAGGGGAGACCAAGAACGCCCGCGCCAACGATGGAGATGAAGATGTTAGCGAATGTTTTCGGTGTCGATGATAACGAGTCGGAGGTTGATAGGAGAGGAGAGTCTTCTCTCGGAACCGAACGAATGGCGTTATCGGAAACCATGGTTACGGGGTTGGAATTGGAATAGAAGAAATGGATTTGGGTGGAACAAAACAAAACAAAACAATAATGTGAATGAATTAAGGAATGAAGTCGGATATTGTGCAGGGAATAAAGGGGTAACGAACGTCTTTCAAATTGGTTATTATTATTATTGTGACATTTGTGTGGATCAGGTACTTGGTATCCTCGTAAAGTTGAGTACCATGAAGGGTGTGCTTGTGTCTTTTAAAGATGTTTTATCGGATCAGATATTGTATAATAGGAGTTGGGCCAACATACTATGAAGTTACCGGTTCTAGGCATGGTAAATCGGTTTCTGATTCGAACTACTTCACCAAAAAAAAAAAAACTGGTCTCAACCAGTCAACCTGACCCAGCCCATCAGTTAATATACCACTTCGTAGGCTCATTCACTGAAGCTGGTTTTGGACCCGACCGGATTTACAAAACTTGCCAAAATAAACGTTTCTTATTTGATTGAAGTTACAGCTTAGAATAACCTCAGTTGATTGAATTATGATACAAAGAAGAGAAAGAATCACTCTATGATGAAAATAGAATAACCGCCCATTTTTTTGTGTTGTATATTTACGTGTATACACTATACAATCAACTATAAAAAAATTTTGGAAAATCCTCAAAGTCCATCTACAAAATGAGATTCCAATTTTGTCCCTCTAAATTCAAGATTCCAAATTTGTCCCATAGTTAACTCGTCGTCGTCGACATGTTAGGGAATACTGACCACGTGTTACTAAACGAACCGGAGAACGACACGTGGACGGAATCTAGCCGGAATAGGTTGTATACGATGTGTTATCGAGGCATTTCATTGCAGACGATTTGTTATACATGTTCTTGTTCACGACGTCAACGCCGGGCTGCCATGCCTGAAGCCCGTGTTCACATCGCCAGCGACGGCTTACCGGATCTCATGGCCGGCGACTTGTTGACAAAACATAGGGTTGAAGATACATTTCTAGTGCTAACGCAGGGTTGAAGATGTGTTTCCGTTGCTAACGTAGGGTCGACGATGCGTTACGTATAACTTGTCGTGCATTACATTTTTTTATTAACGCGCTGTGCCTTTTCCTCTTCCCCGCCAACATGTCGTTGCATACTTACGTTTACATCCAAAAGGTCAGGTTAAATGGGGTTTTTTCTGTGTTCAAAATTTTCACAATCAAATGCTAGAATTTTCCGGTCGGTTGTTATTTTGGTTGAGTTGGGACGAAAAAGTTAATAAAATACAATATTATAATAAATTACTCAAACTTTCTTTTCAATGATCCATGCAATATAGGAGATTTCAAATAACAACCACTTTGAAAGATTTCAAATGAGAACCACTTTGAGTTTTAAGAACTCGAAAGAACTCAACGTAATAATTTTTATTTTTTTTACACATACGTAATATACGTTGGTTACATATACGTAAAAAAATCACATAATTTTTTATGCACCGAGTCAACTTATTACATATGTGTAACGTACATTTAAAGTTGTGTAATCACTGTACATCTTTATTCTCTCTCATACTTTAATTTTTTAGTCACATTTAATCTCAACCACATAATCTAATCTATTTAATTAAATGTGTGGTAAAAATGAAGTTATTAAGTTCTTAAAACTCAACAATGTTCTCAAAATATCTCTCCCATGTATGTATGTATGTATGTATTTATGTATGTATGATGAGGATCCTAATGGAACCTTTTGAAATTGAAAACTTTGAGAGCCATTTTGGGCCACAAAAAAACACATTAAAAATATTATAAAATTATAAAACGAAAAAAAAAACAAATATTTTAAAAAGTTAAAAATACCAAAAAAAATTATTTTTTATCCCAGTTTCAATATAAAAACCATAATTATACACATATGTACATTATCATTTATCTTAATTGTGCATATTTGTATGAAGAATAACATGTATAAAATTAAAAAATAAGTATTATACATATACGTATAATTTTGCTAAACCGATATTTTTTTTATTTTTTCTATTTTTTTATGAAACCGGGATGAAAGATAAAACTTTTTGGTTTTTTACTTTTTTTATTTTCGCGTTTTTTTTTTGTTTTATAATTTTTTTAAAGTGTTTTTTTTTGTGATAAAAAAATGGTTCTCAAAGTTTTCAATTTCAAAATAGTTCTCACATGATCTCAATCTTACACACACACACATATATATATATATGTGTGTGGGTGTGTGGGTGGGTGGGATCTAGAGAGAACTCCTTTTAAAAAGAGAATTAGAGAACTAATAAAGAATTATTTTTAACTTTTTTAAAAAAATATTTTGTGATTTTTTCTTTCCTCCTTCTAATAAGATGATATTGTTCCTAAAAAACCGTCGATGTGGTGCATATATGCACTAATATGGCATATATACAAAAGTCTTTTATTGCATATAAGACAACACAACTACATTATACAACATACACTATTAAATATATGCAAATACAACACTAATAATTGTATGCAATACACACTATCGCATATACGTAATACAACCAATGTTGTAAAACTCTCGAGTAGTCGGCCGAGTACTCCCCGCCTCAGCCGAGTACTCCTTAGGTATTTTCAGAGTAATCCCCGACTACTCCCGAGTACTCGCAACTCCCCAGTCGACCGCCTAGGACCGCCTAACGACTTTTACAACATTTTATACAACACTAATGCACATATGCACTATATCGATTTTTTTATTTTTGTATATAAAATAACACTATTGCACTAATACAATACTAAAAATTGCATATGCTATTAAATACTATTGCAGATATCAAAATACACATAGTGTACATATGTAATAAAAAAAGTCGATGTATTGCATATGTGCCCTACAACGGGTTTTTTTAATTATTTTTTATTTTTTTATTTTTATATTTTTTTCTAGTGAAGAATAACATATAAGAAGGATAAAAAAATAAAAATAAAAATATTTTTTTAATTAAATTAAAAATATGTTTTTACTAGTTCTCTAGTTCTTTCTTTAAGAAGGAATTATCTCTTGATCCCCTCCCTATATATATATATATATATATATATATATATATATATATATATATATATATATATATATATATAGGGGGAGGTTAACGTACACTAATACACTATCGTACATTACGTACGCGAGTATCCTGAACGTACAATTATATGCGATTAAATTTTTTTAAATAAATTATACGCCACGATACGCCAGTTATCAAAAGGGTATTTCCGTCCAAAAAAATTTCCGTCCAACTATACTTCCCAAATCTATTTTCAATTCCCCCAAATCCGTGTTCTTCAAAATTTTCCCAAGTCCGATCGTACCTTCAATTACTCAACTACTAACAAAAATCCTACACCCGCATTCCAAACGGCAATCAAACCTACAATTGCTTACAAAATGGAGGTCAATCAACAATCGAAAGCAAACCCTACTTCAAACATTCGGATTAGTAAGGTGAACAAGGAACGTAGGTCGAAAAAGAACCACGATAGACCACAAAAAATTACAAAATCAGGTAATTCTAAAAAATTCCAAGCATACTTGTTAATATATATTTTAAGCCTGTAATTAAACGTATTAAACAAATTTTCATATTTTGACGGCACTACATTGTTTTTGTGTCTTCAAAAGTTTTTAACCATATGTAATAGGTAGACGTTTATGTTTTAAAGGAACGTATTATGAGATTCTTTAGTTGCATAAGCCGATTTGATTTTGGCTGTTTTTAGACGAACATATTACTTCAACTGAGATGATGTAAAAGGCAGTATTGTTGATTTTTTTTTAAACAGAAACGTATTAGAAAAACGTTTTAACAAAGCGTATTAGAAAAATCAAATTGGAGTTTTATAAGATTTTATTAAACATTTTTTTAAACCGAATGTGTTAGCATAACGTATTAGCAAGAGTATTATATGAACCCAAATTGAATTGTTGATTGTTTGTTTCAGAATTTTTTTTACAAGAACGTGTTAGTAGAGCGTATAAGCAAAACGTATTAGCTTATATAGTTGTTTCAAAGTTTTTTTTTTACCAGAACGTGTTAGTAGAACGTATAAGTAAAACGTATTAGCTTATAAAGCTGTTTTTGTTAGTTTGATGCTTATATAGTTGTTTCAGAGTTTTTTTTTACCAGAACGTGTTAGTAGAACGTATAAGCAAAACGTATTAGCTTATATAGTTGTTTTTGTTAGTTTGATGCTTATGTAGTTGTTTCAGAGTTTTTTTTTTTTACCAGAACGTGTTAGTAGAACGTATAAGCAAAACGTATTAGCTTATTTTTGTTAGTTTGATGTTTATATAGTTGTTTCAGAGTTTTTTTACCAGAACGTGTTATTAGAACGTATAAGCAAAACGTATTAGCTCATTTTTGTTAGTTTGATGCTTATATAGTTGTTTCAGAGTTTTTTTTTACCAGAACGTGTTATTAGAACGTATAAGCAAAACATATTAGCTTATATAGTTGTTTTTGTTAGTTTGATGCTTATATGGTTGTTTCAGAGTTTTTTTTTTTTAACAGAACGTGTTAGTAGAATGTATAAGCAAAACGTATTAGCTTATATAGTTGTTTATGTTAGTTTGATGCTTATACCTTGTTGTAATATGTTTGAATAGATGCTATTCAACAAAAAATGGATGATAAACATAAGCAATATGAAAAAAAACCTTGCAACAGCAAAAAATAAGCGTAAAAGAAATCAAGGTGAGGAAAGAGACTCAAATTCAGACTTTGAAACACCACTAAAGATTCAGAAACATCAAACTGTAAAGAAAAAAAGGGGAATTCAAGTTGATTTTGAGTAATCAAGCTCAGACTTTGAAGCACCAACAAAGAGAGGTAAAAAATCAACCTCTATTAAATCACATATTAGAAAAGCATTTCAAGAATACAGAGATACAAAAATTTGGATGAGGCGTTCACCGGCAAATATTTTCGAAGCAATAAAAGAAATGAATGAACAAGAAAAGAAATGGGTTGAAGATATGGGATTTGGATCATTGTTAACAATGAACATTACCACCATTCCCACTCGTCTAGGATATTGGTTGGTTGTGAACTATGATTATGACACTAATGAGTTAAACATAGGCAACCATATTATTAAGATAACACCCCAATTAGTTCACAAGGTTTTTGGGATACTAGTTGGTGGGGAAACAGTTTTAGAAAAGAACAGACCAAGGGTAGGGTCGAGTATCTGTACAGATAACTTCATAAAGCAATTTGACCATTCAAGGATAACCATTCCAAATGTGTTGGACAGAATTAAAATACATAATGGGAAATGTGAAGAGTTTAAGTTGAATTTTCTTGTGTTATTTAACACATGCATTGGATTGATAACAAAATCAACAACAGTCAATCTAATATTTACCTCCTCAATTGATGACTTTTCAAAAATATCAAAAATGAATTGGTGTGCCTACATGATTCATAATTTGAAGAAATCAAAAATGGAGTGGAGAGGTATAAAAGAAAATGGAAAACAAGAACAATTCAATGGTCCTGTAACCTTGCTTGCTGTACTATACACACACGAGTATTAGAAACGTCACGGGGCGTTTGAGGGCCCAATAAAAACACCAGCAATTAGCTGCATAACAACAAAAACTCTTTTTAGCATGGATAGCTACTTGTACAATAATGGTCCGTTAACTGATAATGAGGATGATGAAGAAGAATCAAGTAAGTTACTATAATATACTTTAAAAAATATTTATTCAATAATAAATGTATGTTACTGCTGCTAAAAAAAAAGGGAAAATGCTGAAGCAACTGAAAATGAAAGAGTGGGAAAAGAATAAGCAAAGCATAAAAGAGTGAAAAAACAGATGAAACAAGCAGCTGATGAAGTTGAGAAACAGAAGAAGCAAGCAGCTGATGAAGTTGAGAAACAGAAGAAACAAGCATGTAACATCCCGAAATTTCTAAGGTAATATTAGTTATATTACTTATTAATAGATGGAAAGTTTACTCGGGTTATTAGGAAATAAATAATATAATAGGAGTTGGTATGGGTCGGGCTAGTGTTGGGTAATGGATGTGGGTTGTGGACCTGGGTTAATTGAGATGGGTTAAATGAGAATGGGATTTTAGGGATATAAATACCCCCAAAATCCCAAAATATCTCATTTCTCACCAACTCCCCAACACACACTCCATACACACTCAAAACACACCCATTCTAACCGATCAAGATTCGAAGCCGAGACCCGAGATTTGTTGATAGATCTGAGTTGGTAAGGTAAGAACTAATCCCGCAAAGCTAATATTACTGAAAATGGTTAGGATTTGACGGGTTAACCGGACCCGAAACCTTACTGCCCCAAATCGGACCCCTAAAACGTCGATTTTAGGCCGATTTGATGGTTGGGGTTTGTAGGCGCTGATCATACGATTCCGTGGGTACCAAAATCGAGCTATTTGGCTAAGAAACGAAGGAGTTATGGGCAAACAGATCTGCAGCGCGATAACTTCGCCTGCAAGATTAAGTTCGCCTGATGAACTTCGCCTTCAAGCGTAACTTCGCCTTCAAGCGTAAGTTCGCCTAAGGATAACTTCGCCTGAAGCCAAGTTCGCCTAAGGTTTAACTTCGCCTACGGTCAAGTTCGCCTAAGGATAACTTCGCCTGAAGCCAAGTTCGCCTAAGGTTTAACTTCGCCTGAAGCCAAGTTCGCCTAAGGATAACTTCGCCTGAAGCCAAGTTCGCCTAAGGTTTAACTTCGCCTGAAGCCAAGTTCGCCCGAGGGTTAACTTCGCCTGAAGCCAAGTTCGCCTAAGGTTTAACTTCGCCTGAAGTGAAGTTCGTTTAGAAAATAAATTAAAAACCTAATGGGAAATGTGTTAAGACAGTTAATGGAAATAAAATTTTTCCAAGCTGACCTGGCAGCTCGACCCCAGCCAGGGGCTCTGCCCCTTGGACCCTGCTAGGGGCTGCCGCCCCTAGACCCCGCTGCCAGGGGCGCTGCCCCCGGACCCCCGTTCGTTGTGGGTCATATAAAGATAGAAATACGTTATGAGAGGTGATAGTTAATTGATACGTGTAACTTGTTCAGTCAGCCGAGCCCAGTTAAGAGAAGGGATTTACAGCTATCAGAAACAGAAGCAGAGTTCAGGTGAGTTTCTAGCCCCATTTATGTGTTATGTTTTCGGGGCTGTGTGCATACTCGATATGTTTGTTAATACGCTTATCCTAAGAGATAAGTGTATGCCTTATGTGAATGATATGATATATAGGAATGATTGCTTGATGGTACGTGAACGATCTTCGGATATTGCACGTACTGTCAGGTTGTAACACTATGTGTAAGGTAAGTATGATATGCATGTTTATGTGTATGAACATGATAGAGATAATAGAAGAAAGAAATGATAATGTATGGTTACGAAAAGGGTACCGAGCCCTACTAATACTCGAGGTATGATGTATGGTTGTATGGTGACGAAGAGGGAATCGAACCCTTCTAATATTCGAAAACAAGGGACCAGACCCTTATAATATCTGTGATGTTAGGGACCAGACCCTTATAATATCTGTGATGTTAGGGACCAGACCCTTATAATATCTGTGATGTTAGGGACCAGACCCTTATAATATCTGTGATGTTAGGGACCAGACCCTTATAATATCTGTGATGTTAGGGACCAGACCCTTATAATATCTGTGATGTTAGGGACCAGACCCTTATAATATCTGTGATGTTAGGGACCAGACCCTTATAATATCTGTGAGGTTATAGGGCGAAAGGCTCTTTAAAACGTATGAATATATGAATGTATAGAAGTATGAAAGAATAAAAGTATGAATACATGAATGTATAGAAGTATGAAAGAATAAAAGCATGAATACATGAATGTATAGAAGTATGAATGAATAAAAGTATGAATATATGAATGTATAAAAGTATGAAGGTAAGAATGTATGAAATGCAAGAATGTATTGTATGATTATGTGATTAACTAGAACTCACTCAGCGTAGCTGACTTTTAGTATGCACGCAGGTGAGCTGATTATAGAGTTAGCATGAGGATGGCACATGGCATGGATTGAACGGCTGGCATCTGAAGAAAGAAGTAAAGATGTTTTAAATATAAAGTTTTGGTGTTATGGTATCAAGGAAAAGATTTAATGTTTTGTAACAAATGATTGACGTTTTATATTCCGCGAAAAGTTTTAATAAACTCTGATTTGAAGAACTGTGTTTATGAGTAAATCCGACGCTAAAGTAGGGTCACCGGGTTCGGGGCCTTACAAAGCAACTGATGAGTTGGAGAAATAGAAAAAACAAGCAGCTGATGAATTGGAGAAACAGAAGAAGCATGCAGCTGATGAATTGGAGAAACAGAAGAAACAAGCAGCTGATGAGTTGGAGAAACAGAAGAAACAAGCACCTGATGAGTTGACAAGTGATGAACAGAATGATAATAGTTTTGAAGATTATAATACTTATGACAACAATTCACCATTGGATTTCCAGATGCCTATAGGGAAATCATCACAATAAATAATAGACTACTATACTACCCCTCTATAGTTGTCTGGTTTGTCATCATATTTGCCTAGAAAGCCGTTTACTGATGAGGAGAAGGTAACACTTCTAACAATAAAAACATTTATATATTAACAAAAAAATTATAATTCGTTACATTAATATTTATTGTAGAAATGGAATGAAGAAATGGATAAAAAGTTAATTGTCTATGAAATAAACGAGTTGGTGAAGAAAGGGAAGACAAAACATGGATCAAATGTATGGCTATTTGATAAGTGTTATGCTTGGGAAGCCAAATTCAATAAAAAAAGCATATGAAAGTCAAAGTCAAACTAAAGGAGGTTTAAACGAATTAGGTAAGATAATACGTTTTCCTAATACGAATTAAATCCAATAAACTGATAGCCTTGTTATATAGTTGCAGCAGTTGATATGTCTCTGAACGAAAAAGATATTGATACATGGTGTGTGAACAAAGACCTTGAATTAGTTGAGAAGGGAGGGCATGATATTAGAGATTCCACATATGCTGAGAAAAGTATAACATGCTTATACGTTTTTGTAACCTCTCGAATTTTTCAAACCGTATTCGTTTACGTTTAACCCGACCGAAACATTTTTAGATCTTCATTATTAAAAATATCAAGTATTTGAAAGTATTTAAAGATTTGTATTTTCATTTTATACCTTTAAGTTTTAAACTTGTTCATGTTTTGATTTAACTTTAAAAATAAACAAGAAATAGATATTTTAGGAATTTTAGGGACTTAACTTGTCAAAAATTAAACTTTCCCTCCTGGAACCCGGAGCATCGCGCGTTGGGAGACCCCTATGTAGCCGCGTGCCACCGTGGGGTGTCTGCACAGTTCGTGTATGTTGATTTCGTTTCCTAGTTCGTTTTTGGCCCGAAATCGCTTATTTTAGGATATAATCAAGTGTTTTAAGCCCCAAGAAAACTAATATAATTAAAATTCATGCCCATATACTTACCCCCTATCCAAGAACGAAATCTAATGATTTTATTTTGATTTGATCATTAAAACTCGATTCGGTTTCCTAAACGAGTAAAAAGCCCATATTTAGTTCGTTTTTGTGATCTCTATATAAACAACCCTTAATCTTCTGCCATAACACTTTATACAAACCCTAGAGGAGCCTCACAGCCGTCATACCCTCTGCCCAGCTCGTGTTCTCTCGGTTTTTGCATGTTCGTTGAAGATACAAGACTTGTTTGTTGACTTTGCTTGCTTTAGGACCTTTGACTTCCGTTTCTCGTCGATTCTTTCACTTTCCGAGTAAGTTGTAAACATAGGAATCGTTCATACATATTCCCTAATTAATAACCTTCAATCAATTTCGGTGGTTGAAGGGTGTTGACTGGTCAATTCGCTTAAAACCCGTTAAAGGGCAAAACAGTCAACTAGTTTGACTTTACGTTTTCTCATACTTCTGGTCGGATTTAACGTTCGGTCCAGAAGACTTTTATTCTCATAACTAAATTCTAAGGTTTCTGACCAAAACCCGACTTCCGACTCGCTGTTCGGATTCTGGTCAGTACCAGCTCGCTTAAACGTTTAATTCGACATAACTAGAGTTCTACTCATCCGTTTGGATTGATTCCAACGGCATTAAGTTCGTTTTTATTTATAGTTGCATATCACAAAGTTTTATGTTCTGATTAGTTATCTCGTTTGACGCGTTAGTGGACGACTCGCTTAAACCTTACTCGTTTATTCGTAATTATATTCACTTGCCTTTAATCTAAGGTGAGTTTTATCATTCCCTTATTTTACTCAGTTTTCTAAAACTTTTTGCGGACATGCGTATATCATACTATATATATATCAAAAAGTAGCAAACGTGTAATTGTGTGTGATTAATCAAATATACTTGTTATGTGCTTACTTGTATTTGTATGCAATCGTTTGACATATCCCCTTGGAGAGGGTTCTCATTGACCAACGCCCGATTTGCTTGGAAACGGTCTTATTATTATTTGCTCACGTTTGACTACCAACGCCCGATTCGCTTGGCAATGGTTTAATTGACAACTTACTTGCTCATGGTTTGATTTCATTACCGCATTTATTACGTTTTGCTTATTTTTCTTATTTATTATATTAACATTATTTTTTGTGTCAAAAATTGGTGATAAACTCACTCAACATGTTTGTTGACAAAACTCCATTTTCTACGTATATGCAGGTTGCTTGTATTGAAGCTTGAAGTCTGGACATTTAGACAAGACCTTAGGATATCATCAAGATAAACATTATTTGAGCTTATATTTATATATGTAAATTGTTTGTTATAATTGAATAATGTGTGTATTATTTGAATAAAATAATTAATTAGATATTGTCACATTTTATATATGATAGTATCTTCGAGCTGTGAGCAATCGGATCGCGCCCCGGCATTTCCGCCTTAGGTTGGGGTGTGACAGTTTTCTTAATAGGTTTTCCTAGTACGTCTTTTTAAATACATATGCTTATACATTTTCCTAATACGTTTTTCAGAAAAGGATGTTGTTAACAATCAAGGAGTTGAAACAAATGTGGATAACATAGTGCAAGGTATAATACGATTATACGTTTTCCTAATGCATTTTTCTAAATACATATGCTTATATGTTTAATACGTTCGGTTAATACATTCCCTTAGTATGTTTATTTAATACGTTCCTATTATTCTATGTATACGATTCTATACATACCTATTAAAAGTTAACACTTTCAATCCTTACACGTTTAATACGTTCTGTTAATACGTTCTTTTAGTACGATCTTATTATACTATGTATACGATTCTAATATGTTCTTAAGTAACTGGTTCAATTCTTATACGTTTTTCTAATACGTTTACTTAATACATTTTGAACAGAATTTCAAGTACATTCTATACACACCTATTTTAAGTTAACACGTGCAAAATACGTAAGTAATTCGTTCAATTATAATACATTCAGCTAATACGTTCTTCATACTATCGAACCAAACAGATTAGCAATTACCAGATTTTTTCAGCTAATTACCTCTAATCAAATCAAAAACTACTTTACCGGTTACAAAAATAGAAATAATCGACTATCAATTCAACAAAAAATTAACTGAAAACAGTAATAGTACCAAAAATTAACCTAAATATACTTACTTTGATGATCGGAATACATCGCGTTCGATAGAACAATTGTCACACCCCGACCAAAGGCGGCGAAACATGCCGAGGTGTAACGATTGTCCATAAGCACATAACACTAATTAAAGTGACAGTATTTAATAAACTCATTTCATTTCACAACATCGAAAATGTCACATAACAATTATCCATAAAATAACCATAAACATGATGTCACAAAATATGGCAAATTTGATATTGTTCATTTTTACTAATATCCTAAGGTCTTTGTTGTCGTTTTCTTCACAATCATAAATCAACCAAGATGCAAACCTGCAACATTTCATAAAATAAAGTTTGTCAACACAATGGTCGGTGAGCAATTCATAAGTTTAATCATATTAGTATATAATAAAGATAGCCACAAAACTTGCATACGAAACGATAAATAAAAGTGGTAATTTGGATAAATAGATATCGCTAAACACATTAGCGACACCTAGCTATAAGGGGATGCCAAATAGTCTAGGATTTTATAGTTATCGTTAATTGCATTACGTTAACGACACCTTGCTATAAGGGGATGCCAAATAGTCTAGGATTTTATAGTTCCACCAACCAAAAGCGATAAACACACAGGCATATAAGCATAGAACACCAAATCGAGCAATTATTTAGGTAAAGTATACAACTACGTTTGTGGTTTAAGATTCAAATATAAAGCATTTTGTTGAATAAGTATGAAATGTCACCCCCAAAAAAAAGATGGAAAATGGGGTATGAAGTACTCACCTTCAAGTAGTAAACTTGAAAGATGATAATTTGGAGATTTGTCGGAACGACGAGTTTAACGCACAATGCCTAAAAAGGAAAGAAGTCTTGAATTTAGAAATGTTGTCTTGAAGGTCTTTAAACAAAATAATTGTTGAGAAATGTAAATAATTAAAGTTCAAGGTTTAAAATGTAACTATTTAAGAATTTATAATAATAACCCTTTAAAAATGTAAGTTTGCTCGAAACCGGGTTAAAGTATCTAATCTTAATATTTACTCAACCTATGTTAAGTAATAAGGTGGGTAAAATGCAAGAATGCAAATCCCTTTGTAATAAAGATACTAAAACGGTTTTTTTTTTTTATCGAGTGTTCGGGTTGTCGGTTCGGGTCTTGATAATTGGTCAAACCCAAAGTCAACTTTCCAAAATATTGAATGTTATGAGATAACTCAATAAAATTTAATAAGACTTAACCAAGTATGTAGTTCCATTGTTTTAGAACTAACAACGCACGTTAAGCGAGTGTTCGGTTTTGTCGGTCCAAACTTTGTTATGAGATCAAGTTGGATCCAACATTTCCAAGTACTTAGGAAAATATTTAAAAATCAATTTGTAACTATTTTTAAAGAAATATACAAGTCTTGATGGCTAAAAAAAACACACTTGTGTGTCTTAAGCGAGCAAGAATCGGTTTGGTTCGGTTTCGATCTCACAACAAGTTCATAGATGGTTTCCACATGTCCAAACACTAACGAACTTGTATAATAATGTACAAATAAAAAATACCAAAAGTTAACAATAAAGTCTTTAAACAAAAGTTCGGTTTTCGGTTTTCGGATCGTGTTTCGGGTTAAGACCGAGGTAAGATTCTACAAACCCATAACCATAGAATTTGTAAAAATGATTTTAGAAACTTAGATCTAACACTAAGTATGTTTAAACAAACAAAACTAGTAACAAAGTTCGGTTTACGGTTTAGAGCTATTTACGGTTAAACCGAAGCATAGACTCTTAAAAACCCATAACCATGGAACTTTTAAACATGACCAACAAACTAAAATAAGCAAGATTAATATGTATGAACAAGTTATATAGATGTATATATATCAAGGACACGAAGTCCTCCATGAAGCCTTGCCTTATGGGGTCCGAAACCTCACCGACCGGAATCGGAGAAGTAACTACCAAAGGTAAACAAGGGGTGTATATTATATATATGTTGCACAACCATAAACAAGTATTAATAAGCTACATAAACTAATTAAGATGAAAGACCAAAAACCTTCAAGAACACTTAAGAAGATAACCTTGAATCTTTGATGTTTGAGAGAGTTTTTTTTTTTGGAGTTGTAGCAAGGGAAAATGAAGAGGAAAGGTGGTGTATATATAGGGTAATGTTGGTGGTCAAATATGGGTGTGAGACACAAGAGTTTTCATGCAAAATGGATCAAGACAAAAACACAAAACAACAAAAAAAAAATAAATAAATAAATAAATAAATAAAAATAAAAATAGGATGTTTTCAAGACCCAACAAGTGTGAAACAATATTGTAATATAAATCCATCATTTTGATTATAACATAAGCTTCGGTTTACAAATCGGGTCGGTTTACATAATAAACAAATACAAAAACGAATACAACAAGACTCGAAGTTGACGAATGTCACAACAATAAGCAAAAATCGCCAAATCGCCAAAATCACCAAAATCATAATCTCAATTACTCAACAAAAACGGTTATGGAAACAGAGTATAATAAAACCGTTTCTAAATTTAGTAGCGGGGTTGAATTTTAAAACGATGTTAAAAGACAATTATACCCTTATGTTAAGTTATGCTATCAAATTGTGAAAAGTTACGATCTATGTTCAATATACTCGATTACGTAATGTACGATAAACGATTATTATATTATATCTTTTATCTATATATATATATATTATTATATAGGCAAAGTATAGAATGAAAACTCATTTGAGTTGTGAAAACCCTATGTAACATCAGTTTTTTTTTACACATGTAAATATGTTGTAACATTTAATACTAAACATCGAAAACTAAAAAAAAAGGTTTTGATATTTATTAACATTTTTTTACTAATTTTTTTATATGTTTTCAGGAAAGAGAAAAAGTTATATTTACTTTTACATTTTTTATTAACTTTAATTGTGGACCACAAATTTCAAACTTTAATTAAAAACATGCTGTTGAAAATGAGTTTCTAGAGTTTTCACAACTCAAGTGTATTTTTATTTTAACCTTACCCTATATATATATTAAATATCAAATGGTTGTTGTCTCACGAGTTTTATTCATGATATAAACCAATTAGGCTTTTTCATGTGTGCATAGCATCTATATTTTCAACATAGGTAGTTACAACAAATTCACTTTCAACATTGATTTTAATATCATTTTATGTTTGCATAACCATATTAAATTCTAAGAGTTTTGCCACTTAGTTTGGAAAATATACATTTTTAGTCCTTAATTTTAAGTTTCACACATACACACACACACACACACACACACACATATATATATATATATATATATATATATATATATATATATATATATATGTTTTTAGCCTCTCAAATTTAACTTTCACATCTATATGTTTTTTACACGCCGATAAATCCCACTTATACGTTGTATAAAATCTTGATCTTACACGTTGTATATCTTATATGCCGTGTATCTTATACGGCGCATAAGTTCTTCTTCACATGCATTTGTTTCGTTTTGTTGTGTTAAGTGGTAGACTCGAGCAGTTCTATTCTTCTAAATTTGTCCATCAATTCTTCAAAACATTATTCTAAATGGATAATTGACACTGGTGTCAACGATCATATATGCCATGATCAAAATGTTTTTTCAAACATTTACCTTCTTAAAAATCCTATTCTTATCACTCTTCCTAGTGGGACATCTATCACAGTCCATCAATATGGGACTGTTCCTTTGACAATGGCATTTCTTTGTCAAAAGTTCTTTTCGCACCACATTTTACACATAATCTTCTCTCCGTCTCAAGATTATGCATTGATACTAATGGTATTGTCCTTTTCTCTAAAACTACCTATATTTTGCAGAGAAGAGGCCATAGGTTCTTGGTTATATGCTAAATGGTCTTTACCTTCTTGAGGTCACTAAACATTTTCCTGTTTCCAATAATGTGTGTAATTCTGTTGTAAGTTATGAAACTTGGCACAACAGACTTGGTCATTTACCAAGTTACAGACTAAAACAATTACCTTTCATTTCTAATGATTCCTTAAAATCTATTAAGCATTGTGATATTTGTCCTAAGGCACGACGACATAAACTGCCATATCCTGCTAGTACCACCTCAACTAGCAAAATTTTTGAGCTAATTCATATCGTTGTTTAGGGGCCATATCACATACCTACATACAATGGTTTTAGGTATTTTCTAACCATAGTGGATGATTTCAGTAGGACCACATGGACACACTTGCTTTCAACAAAAAACAATGCCTTTCCTATACTTCAATCTTTAATTGAAATGGTTAGCAACCAGTTTGGCACCACTGTGAAATGTATCAGATCCGATAATGCTTTTGAACTGGGGTCTGGGTCAATTCAAAGTGCTTATTTGTTGAGTAAATGAATTATTCATTAGACCAATTGTGTAGCTATCCCTCAACAAAGCAGGATCATTGAAAGAAAACATAAGCATTTGCTTGAAACATCAAGAGTTCTTATGTTTCAATCTAAGTTTCTGGCTCAGTTTTGGGGTGATTATGTGTTAACTGCAATAGATTTAATCATTCGGTTTCCTACTGAAATCATTAACAATAAAACCCCTTATGAGGTTTTAACATGAAATGCTCCTTCATATGCACATATGAAATCTTTTGGTTGTCTTGGTTATGCATCCACCTTATCTCATGGAAGAGATAAATTCAAACCCAGGGTTGTGCATTTTGTTTTTCTGGGTTATCCTTTTGGTAAAAAGGCATACAAATTGTATGACCTTAACACAAACAAAGTTATCATATCTCGAGATGTTGCTTTCTTTGAAGCTTTATTTCCCTGTATAACTAAGTCCAAAGATAGTTTCATTTTTCCATCTATTGATCTTATCAATCAATTTTTTGATGATCCTCTGTTTACTCCTCCTACTGATCCTGCTCTTAATTCTTCATCTTTCATTCCTATCCATGTTCCTCTTTCTAATGCTCACCGTGATCATGTTCCTATCCATGTTCGAAGATCTTCGAGAACATCTGTTCCATCCTCATACTTAAATGACCATGTTTGCAACAACTCTGGATCTTCTCATCTGTCACACCCCGCTAAAACGGAAACGCATGTGCGTGACGTCATGCATACCGTAAGCATATGATTATCGCCAACATAAATGTATTAGGATACCAATAGTTTAAAAAAAATGTTTACAAACCATAATTTGTTTTTAAGCAAAAGTAGTTAAACATCAAAATGGTATCCTAATTGTACAATGAGGTCCCGTCTTCATGATTCCTTACGTGCGTTGTTAATTCCCTGAAAAACATAAGTTTTAAAATGTCAACACAATGGTTGGTGAGTTCATAGGTTTTGAGATTCGATATGAAATCACGTTATTCATAATCATTTAATCAGTTTGCAAACAAGTATACGATAATATATTGAAACAAATACGATGATCCTCCGTAGACTAGCTAAATCTACGAATTAATATGACGAACCTGAGCCTATAACCAAACCACGACTTATATCCTTTTGCCCTGTTCAAATCTCACATATGGAATATACGCACCCTGTTTCGATGCAATATCGGAGGTTAGAGCGACTAACCTAAAATAGGGGGAAATGTCAACGTCAATAGTACTATTCGTATATTCATGTGGCTAACTGCGTTAGCTAATGGTTATAGTATGCAAGCAAGGGAAATATAGCACTACATAGTTCAACTCATGTTCGCATAAAGATTTGTGTTTTGTTTCTAATTATCGTATATAAAAGCAGTTGTGTATGTTTTCCACCCCGGATTTATAAATCAATAAAACGGTAAAACAATAAAAAGGGTTAGTGAAACTCACCTTGTTAGTTTTCCGTTTAGTTCTCTAACAGTTTCAGTTAAATTCGTGGTCCGCTTCCTTCACGCGTCCTAAACGCCTAAGGCCAGTTAGTTATCATTATTGACTCGCTAGTCGGTTTATGCTAGTCGCTTTCACCCAACTAGTCGTCTAGTTAATTCGTTTGTACCGGTTGCTTTCACCAACCGGTCGTTTCGTTTGTACCAATTGCTTTCACCAACCGGTTGTTTCGTTTGTCGTATCGGTTGCTTTCATCAACCGATCGTTTCGCTTGTTTTGTAACAAGTTTTCGTACACTAGTTTTTAGATGACTCGATGATGATAAGTTTCTATAATATTTTTGAAAATGGACATTTATATAACTATACAAATATTAAGTATGTACTTCATATCAACGTCAGTTTCATTTATTTTTCATTTGGCTAAATACAAACAATTTGCTTGATCAGGTGATAAGTAATTTTTTATTAAAGGTACATGTTTATTTCTTAAAGTCACGATTAACGTTTTTAGTAAAACAAAATGTATTTATGTTTTTGTTTGTAGTTTCTAACCCAACTTCATTTGCTGTTTCAGTCGGTTGACCGTAAAAATTACATTATGTAAAAATTATCGCTGTTATCAAAGGTTTATATTTTGCGTCCAAAATATTTCTATACAATTATGTTCTCTTGTTTATTCGTTTTATAAGTGGCAAAATAACAATATTTCTTTGTGTCGTTTCAAACGTAACAATTATATAGTTTTATTTAAAAACATATTTGAACTTTATAAAGATATATAAACTTATATTTTGAATGAAAATCCATAAATAGTCCATTTTTCATTTATTAAAATTATAAAATGCATCTTAATCTTATAATACGCTTGTTTTGTCTTCGAACCGTTTATACTCCTTTAATCTCACTTATCAAAAAGACATTCTTTTAAAACTATGTTTTTATATCAAAACATATATATTATCTCAACATATCTATTTTCATCAAAATCCATCATATTTATGTATTTATGTTTTACCTAATAAAATCCACCTTTTCATAGATCATGTCTAGACATCTTAAGCATTCTTACCCCTTAACCCAAATTCTAGTCGTGATGAGTTATATCTTTTATAAGTAGACATATAAATATTTTTAAACCAAGTTATAACCCACTTTACAAATATGTTATTTATTTTAAACTTTCTTGACATGTAATTAAGCACACTTATTATTATCTTGTTGTAGGCTCGTTTGACTCATTTTTAGTGATTCTCTCGTATGCTTAACTCTCTTTAATCATGATAAGTTTATATACGTATGTTTAGCGTTTCTTTTAACATAATAAATGTGTAGGTTGTTATATTAAATGAAAGCTTAGCATAACCATTTTATGTAAACATACACCGTGTTTAGGAAAGTTTAGCTCACTAAATTTTAGGATTTGGGTTTAGAGAGATTAGGGAGTCTTGAGCTTGTTTCCCCGCCTAAAGCACGTTCGCGGAAGAGGCCTCTTACACCATCTTGTCCTTGAAACAAAATGGGCTACAGATTAGTTAGGATGTTTGAGTGTGTTTGTATATGAACCGTAGAGAGATAAGAGTGTTTGTAGAGAGAGAAAGAGAGTGGATGCTAGCATATGTGTATTTTCTTACCCGAAAGACTGTAGAGAGAAGCTTGAGAGAGGAGAGGTGGTGGACGATGACGATGGTTCGCGGTGGTCACTGGATGGTGAAGGTGGTTGTTACTAATGACGAGACCGTAGTGTTACAATAGTGACGGTGTTACGTAACGGTGTCGGCCGGTGGAATGCGGTTGCAACGGTTGGTGGTGTTGTATTGCGGTGGCATTATGGTGCGTTACGGTGGCCGCGAGGAGAGAGGGAGATGGTAACGGTAGGAGTTAGGGGCTGGAAACACCAAAGAAGAGGAGAGGAGTGGTGGTTGATGGTGTTTTGTGGTGGTGGTACGTGGTGGCTATTTCCGTGCACAACGGGTGGTTTCCCGCGGTGGCCGGTTGTCAAACAAGAGTGTGTAGCGGTGAGGGTGGTTCCAGAGTGGTGGTGTGGTGGCCGCTAGAGGGTACAGTGGAGGTTGTCACCGGTGGTGACGGAGGTGGCTGTGGGAGGTTCGGAGGTGGGGGTGGTTGTTTATGGTGGTGTGAGTAACGGTTGGTGGTTTGTAATCTTGAACCAGGGGATGTCTTCGGGTTGACGTAAACAAGGAAAGAGAGATAGAGTTGTTGAAACTTGCTATATGAATTTGTGTGTCCTCTCTTAGATATCATAAAGATGGTGCATGGAAGTATGGCTCATAATATTATTAATCAGATGAATGATGAAAGTGGTTGAGTGTAGAAGTTGAGTTTGACTAATTGAATCAAGGATATGGTTGTGTAGCTTGTGTCGGTTGAAAAATATGGAACGAGGTGGAGATTTGTAGATATTTATAAAGAAGATGTTTTATTAATGCATGAGGTCCATGCATATAAGTATGTTACCATGCATATATATATATATATATATATATATATATATATATATATATATATATATATGCATGTATTATATGCCTACATAATTTTATTTTTGTTTAGAATTCAGGCCATCTGAGTTTAGGTTTATTCTAGGTAATTAGAAAAAGAACTAGGTGATTAGATGATATTCTATCAAGGTTAGATATTTACATTAACCTTAAAGATTCATACACTTATGTACCTATAATATAATGCACCGTGTGATTTTAAAATAAATAATAAATGCTCTTGTAAATCGTTTCTTATTAGCCATGGTATTTTATAAAATAATTGTAATGTATAATCGTATAAAATCTAGTCAAACCTTCAGGTACATTTAAATATATATATTCGAGTCATTTAAAAGTATCACCAACGCTCGTATTCGTAGGATAAAATTCGAACGTCCGAGTAATTACTATAAATTATTTAGATACAAAGAAGCGTATATCTGAGGGCTAATGCTAAACCCAATCTGATTACACTTAACAAAATTTAAAATCTAGAGGGAGTTAACGTTAAGAAATCATGTTTTAGTAATTGTACGGAAAATGAACTATTTAGTGGAGTGTCACATCATCATTGTTTCCACACTGTCATTAATTCTCACTCTTCTCCTATCTCTTGTTCTTCTCCAGCCAATCTCTCACCCGAGCAATCTCTGATTTACATGAGCCTACTTAATATAAGGAAACTGCTGGTATTCCTGAATGGCAAGATGCCATGCAAATTGAGTTTAAGGCTCTTGAAAGCAATCAAACTTGGGTTGTTATTGATCTTCCCCCTGGAAAGAAAGCCATTAAGTGTAAATGTATGTTTAAAGTTAAATACAACGCGGATGGGACTGTTGAACACTGTAAGGCTAGATTGATGGTGAGAGGAGATAATAAAAAAGAAGGAATTGATTACACTGAAACATTTTCTCCTGTTATCAAGATAACCACTATTAAAAGCATTGCTACAAAGAGAAGTTGGCCTCTATTTAAGCTAAATGTCAATAACGCTTTTCTTCATAGGGATTTAGATGAAGATATATATATGCTACCACCATGTGGTATGCAACTTTCTGGTGATCAAGTGTTGAAACTTCAGAAATCCTTGTATGGTTTGAACCAGGCTTCTAGACAATGGTATGGTAAATTCCATCTGCTTCAAAGTCAAGAGGGCATCTTGGTTATCTGTAACACCCATTAATTTTTCGGTTCAAAGGGTTTAAGCTTGTAGAGTGTGTATATTCCTCAGGATTTAACCGACATTTCTCGGAAACCTTTTCGTCATACCGGTAAGTTAAGTTATTTAAACTTTCCTTTCATGTTTCCATATCTCTCAAATTAGAAGGGTTAAAGTGTAACTTGTTGTTTTATATCATAAAACTAAAAACCCTAGCCCCCTCCTTTCCCTATTCCCGATCGGACAAGAGAGCAGTCAAGGAGCTGCGATTTTTCCTTTTTTGCAGCCAAGGTGTGATCATAAAACTTCAATTGAAGGTTCGTACTATGTCCCTACAAGTCTTTTACATCTTAATTGATCATATTAACGCGCTTATTGGTCGTTAGGGTTGAGTTTTGGTTATAACGATTTCTGACAAATTCGTACTCGATGATTGTTCGGTCTGTAACTCGATGAAAATATATTGTTTTTGATCGATTCTTGTTTCTATAATGTTCTACTTTGAGTCTAGTTTCCAGAAGGTATAATATGTAATTTTGGAACGAGATTTGAATGTTTTTTATGATTTTATAAGATCGAGTATCAAAGCTGATGCGGGATGACGGATTCTGGTCTGTCTTCCCGACGTCATAACCCTTTTTCGACAAGTCCAAATTGGTTGGTTCCACTTCTGGAAGTTAGTATTTTGAGTTAGGAACCAAACCTAATTGGAATCATTTAATTTGGCTGGGTAATGATTTTTATAAAAATAAAACCATTTTGTTGCGCACTGAAATAGCTGCACATACCTTTCTGTGTTGGAGGAATATGATTTTTGTGTCAACTAGAAAAATATAATAAAAATATTTTTATAAACCTAAGACATTTATTAAAGTCTGGTAAAAATTTAATAATTTATTTCAAAGGTTATCCTATGTAATTAAATGCATCTTCGCATGCTAAAATCTACATTTACTTGTTATTGATCGATAAGTTCGTTTTAGGCTTAACCGGTGGATGTTCTATTGTGTTCTTGTCGGGGCTGTTTGAAGTGAGTTTTTGCACCGCAATATTCTTAGGAATGTCCCATATATCATACTTTAAAATCATGTTCATTGGTGTTCGTTAGATTGGTCAACTAGTTGTAGTTTGATTGTTAATGTTCGGTTGACTAGAATTGTAGTTTTATGCGTTTAACGCAAGGGTCGAAGTGATTAACGACCAATTCAGCTTGGGGAAATTTGGTTTGATGTACGGGATGTTGGAAAATTATTTTTATAAGTTATGGGGCTGAATTGGTTTTTTGTCGGTTGCTCAAACGGGGTACAACGCGCAATTGCGTTTATTGAATAGTTGGTGCGTTGTACTTGCGAGTTACCATTTGACTCGTGTGGCGTCGTGTGGACTTGTTGGCTGTGATTTTATCATGTTGGGTCCACACGGGGCTGAGTTGGATGTTAATGGCCTAAACGACTCTTAGACGCGCGTGTTAGTGTCACCTAGTGCTTCCGGGGGGTAAATTGGGAATTCTTTATTCCCGGGAGTATCTAAGGGTCGTGTTGGTGAATGTAAGGCCCCGGGGGCTATTATGATTGAGTTTGATGAGGTCGAGGTTTTAGGTAACTCGAACCATGTTAGAACATCTAGTAGGATAAACGAGTCCGTTCGATATCGTTTGTAATGTTTATATGTAAACCAATAGGTGTTTGAGTTTTGGGATTACTTAGGGATTATCTAGCTCGTGGTGAATACGTGTCTTGTGTCTGGTGAGATCATGATGCCCCCTCTTTACTCTTTTAAGATTTTGGGCTAGCATGCACACCTAAGCGATTTTGCTTGATGAATTGTTTAAAATTATTTTGGATGGGCTTACTTGTATAGGGTAGGCCTTGAGATGATATTATCGTATGTATGTATGTATGTATTATTGTATGGCCAATACTTGGCGATGTTAGTAGTCGTTATCGACTACGGATGTTACGTATGCCTACTTTGTGTTTGCATGCGTTGGATGAGATGTTACGTGTTTGGGTTGTACGTGTGCTCGACCCTGATGTTATTACTTGGATGAGATGTTACGTGTTTGGGTTGTACGTGTGCTCGACCCTGATGTTATTACTTGGATGATGTATATGTAGGTATATAATTATAAGGATGTTTATATATAATTATAAGTATGTTCATATATACTTACAAGGATGTTTATATATAATTATAAGTATGTTCATATATACTTAAAAGGATGTTTATATATAATTATAAGGATGTTTATATATGATTATAAGGATGTTTATATACATATACAAGGATGATTACTTATTATTGATGATGGCCTAACTGTTGTAACCCGTTTTATTTTTAAAACTCTTGGAATGATTATGACTATTATTATTTTAGATGTCAATTATTAAAACTTGAACTCACTCAGCTCAAGCTAACTTTGTGTGCATGTTAGTGTGAGTTTCAGGTTAGGAGGAGTATGCATTTCCGTTTGGACGTGCACGAGGCTACTTGGAAGGTGGAGGGCATACTTAGTCGGAAGTTTTAATGATGAACACTTTTCTTTTAAAGCTTTATTTAATACATTGAAGTTTGGTTTTGGGCATAATTCCCGGGTTTTGGGAACTTGTTATAATAGTTATGATTTTCCGCTGAATTATACTCTGAAATGGTTTTCGAAATGAAATGAATTGTTTTGGGTTTAAGAATTTTGTAAGTTTCGTGTATGATCACCAACTGTAGGATTCCCGGGATTCGGGGTCTTACATTATCATTCTTTATTTTCAAAGACTATGCAATCCTCAGTGGTCTATGTCGCTGTATATGTCGATGACATATTACTTACTGGGAACAATTTGGAAGAGATCAATAATGTAACGATTCCGGCAAATTCAGGTATACCCTAGCCGGAATATACCATTTATGTGTTATTTAATACTGAATATATAAATTATAATGTGTTTATACGAGTATATAAGATTCACAAGTATGAATTATACTCGAATGTACAGCTAGTCGTATTGGAATTACGATTAATCGATGAACGATTATTGAAACCCGATCGAATCGGGGATTACATTATAGACGAAATATATGATGTTTAGTAAGGTTTACGAAGTATTAAGGCTACGGGATAAGTGAATTATAGCACAGAAAAAGGATTTCGATTTATTGGTACGTCGGTACGATAAACGAAACCTTTAACATCAAACCAAGCAAGAGAAGATCGATCAAGCCGAAAAAGATGCACAATGACCGACAATATGATGTGTTGAGTCAATAAATGTCATGGTTTAAGTTTTTAAAGTTTTTAAATCGGTTTTATATAAATTTTATTTTTAAGCCGAAAAACGACCGTTTTAGCCTCGTTTTAAGCCGAATTAAGTGTTTAACCGAAAAACGAACTGAACCAGATTATCCACAACATTATCCGGATTACACAATCCAAATGTGTGGCCAAGGTTTGAGATGTGGGCCCCACCCCACACCATACATGGACCGATCGGTCCATTAGGTGCACACACACATTTCATTTTCTTTTTTCTAAACTCCCAACTCCACATTTCTCTCCATCCTCCACACATTCAACCAAAAACCCTTGATTTTTAAGAAGATCCATAAGGTATAAACATGTTATTATGGTTTAATCTTGGTTTTTAATTCCAAAATCTTGAGAAAATGAGGTTTCAAGTGAAAATGGGTGAAAACCCGAGATGAAACCGATTCTTGCATGATCAAGTGATGTATACAAGTTATACAAGGGATCTTGGTCCAAGAAAGGAGTTAAAAGAGTCAAAAACGAATTTTTACGGTTAAAATCTTTGTTTTGATGTCTTAACCGAAACCATGAAAGGAATGGCTTGATTGTGGGTATAACTTGCTTGGTGTGGTGTTATTGTGCTTGTAGGTGTTATATCTAGTTGCTAGCAAAGGCTAGAAAGCAAGATCTTTGCGATCTAAAGCTAGAAACACAAGGTAGTTCGGTTTTTCGTATGATTTGTGTGATTTGGACAGATTGTGGTAGACTTAGAGTTGGGTCATGAAATTTCACAGAGATGATCTACACATGAAAATATGAGATCTGTGAAATTTTGGTAATTTTTGGATAAAGGATGAATATTTGGTGAATTTAATGCTCGGTTTTGGCTAAAAATGGTGAAAATAGCTAAACATCATGAAAAATTCTGGAAAAATTCAGATAAGCTTTTTATAACATATAAAAGTTATACACAAAATTTCAGGTCCATTGGAGAAGTCTAAGTAGGCTTTTCGGTAAAACGAGATCTAGGGTTTTCTAGGTCGGTTTTGGTGAAAATGGCATGAAAAATGAGTTTTTGATTCTGTAAAAATTACTGGGAACTATGTGGATGGCAGGAGCCATCCCAGAAAAATTTGGGATTTTTCTAAGGTCGTTTGGTATTTTCGACATATTTGGTGTTTAAATGACGTTTAAAAATAGATAAATAAATGTTAAATATAGAAATTAATTCTGGAAATATTTTTATAAAATTCCTTACTGTCAAAAACTGATTTGTGAAAAATTTCAAGATCCGAGACTAAACGGATAATTATTTGTGCTAAACAGAACATAAAAACAAACTTTTAAAGCTTAAAACGCGTAAACCGGCAAAGTTCGCCTAAGCGAGCTGACTGGTGTATAAAAACCCTAAAAATGGACTATTTTCATGAAACTAAGTTAATCAAGTAAAAATAAATCATCCGAAAGTAATTCGGATGATTTGGGTAATTTTACCCGATTTAGCAGTTTCCGGTATACTAAAGACGGAAACGGGCCCCGCGGCCAAACGGGGTGTCTAAACCGAGCTCTAATTTCACCACTTTAATTAAAATATCAGTATCAACTATTTTCGGGTCGTATGTGACCAAACTCATTGTTTGAAAACATAAAGACGGTTAACCGTGTTAGGCACGCAAAACGAGAAAACAAACTAATGGTAATTTTGACTAAAGAACTCTAAGTGATATCACAATCTAAGTCCTGAGAAGTGTTTCGGGGTTAACATTGTCCCCGGATTGTGTACGGTACTGGGTTAACAGTGTCCGCAGACGTACCGGTTAACACGAATTTAAGTTATATTAATAGAAATTGTGTAGTAACGACTTAGGGATCGTATTACAGATCCGGACCGGTAGCTGTGCACAGTATTACATCTTTGCTCACAAAAAGGTGAGTTTCACGAGCCCCTTTTTATTGAACTGTTTTAAATGTTTTCCCGGGGCGGAAAGCATGTTTTTATCAAAGTGTTTAAGTACATGCCGATCGCATGGAAATGAATGTATCTATATAATGTTTATTGTACGGGAATCGTACAATAATGTATTAAGATGGTAATTGTCTGAGTTGCTAATATTGTAAGGCCCGAAACAGTGTTCTGGGTTAACAGTGTTCCCAGAGGTTATTAAATGTATTTCTGGGTTAACAGTGTCCCCAGAGGCGATTAAATGTATTTTTGGGTTAACAGTGTCCCCAGAGGTTATTAAATGTATTTCTGGGTTAACAGTGTCCCCAGAGGTTATTAAATGTGTTTCTGGGTTAACAGTGTCCCCAGAGGTTATTGAATGTGTTTCTGGGTTAACAGAGTTTTCACTTGTAGGCTCAGCATAATTACATCATTAATTTATGATTATTAAAATGATTTGTCATGGTTTATTTAAATTAGTGAAACTCACCAACTATTCATAGTTGACCCGTTTTCTTTACGTGCTTTCTAGGTACACCCAAATTGGAATGAGTGATATGTGATTGATGATGTGTGCTATTTTGTGGAAGCTTAAGGGTCTATATTTTGTATTAAACATGTTAACATACTATTGGTAAAACTTATGTGATAACGCCTAGTCGGTAACGAAACTCGGAACAATGTAATACGTTTAAATTATTGTAGTGGTGTTTTCTTTATAAGCAATGTTGTTGATATCAGATGTGTCTGTTGCATCCCGTTTACGTTTCCGCTGCGGTTACGGGGTGTTACAGAACTTGGTATCAGAGTCATTGGTTATAAAGAATTAGGATGTCTTTAAAAGATACCTAAAATATAACCAGTAGCTCAAGTGTTATAGGATCTGAATATCAACTAATAATTTATTGTGACAAGGTCTGGATGAACTTGGATGGACAAGTGAGTTATTATGGTCCGGAACATAATAACAGACTTGTCCGCACGAGGGAATTCAGGGGAAGTCACGGGGGACTTTAATAGGTAAAATTGGCAACATATGTGCAAATATATGATAATATAGTTATGTGGTCAAGTTGTATAAGTAAGTGCATATTAATTTGATTATGATTTACACTATGGAAAGAACTACATGTTTGTTAACTTGTGTGCAGGAAAGAATGTCGAGAACTCCTAGTTTGTCGATGGAGGAGGACCCGGAGGAAGTCAGCTCCGGGAACTCTGGGAGCATACGCGTATCATCCAGCTCTGAGCCTAGCGAGGCTAGTCGTAGGAGCTCTGGCCAGTCCTCCCCAGTCAGGATTGCCAGATACCCTACCCCGCCCGCACCACAGGCCATCCCTGTCCCGCCCGGATTCGGACCCCGCCTCACGGCGCGGATCAGTGTCCCACATGTCCCACCTACCTCGCCCCCACCCAGACCTGCTACCCGCAGGGGCGAGTCCTCCCGCTCCCAGCCCGAGCCTGTGACTCCACCCGTGTGGGGCCTCCCTAGGCAGGAAAGGGATGCGGCGGCATGGCTGCGAGTGCTCACCGAGCAGGTGAATGAGCACTCCGCCGCCTTGACAGTGGGAGTGCAGAGGCGGATGTACCTGGGGAACTGCATACTGGACCACCAGTATGCGATTTCGCAGCTGAAGAGGGAGTGCTCATACTCCCAGTGGATGATCGGCCGGATGGAGACGCGGATCCGGGTTATGCTGGCTGTGATGGTGGTGTTGGTGGCTGTTTTAGTGGGGTTGGTATACCACCGTGTTTAGTTGTGTTAGGATGGGAGTAGACAGGAACCGCTTTTTGTTACTCTGTGTAAGCAGTTAGTGGTGATGCTAACATAGAGTGAATCTTGGGTAGTTATAATATAACCACTGGCCCTTAGGGGGGTCTCTTTTGGGGTATATCGTTATAGATACTTTTGGGTATCATTCAAGCACTGACCCATTGTGGGTTATGTCGAGATGATGCCGACATAGGCCCTATGTAAGAAAACTTAACTTATGTAATGATGACAGGAAAAGTATGTGAACTGACATGGATGTAATATGTACTAATGTTTGTTAATGAATGGAATGTTTGTTGTGTTTTATGATTGGAACTTGTATTAATTATATGTATTTTCTGATGATGTGTAGAATGGCACCAAAATGATCAGCTCAAATGTCGGAAGTAGATGTGAGCCGTTTGATTGCTCAACAGTTGGAGGCGGCGATACCGGATATAGTATCGTGCATCGCCGCCAGTATTAATAATTCGACCAATCCAACCCCTCCGAGCAATCAAACGACCACCAATAATGACGGGGAACAAAATGTTAATCCTCCACAGAATGATGACACGATTCCGAGTAATGACGCACCGCCTAGGGTGGTCGTTATGGACAGTAATGGCCCTATACCAACTGTAGAGACGAACCGTACTGAACCGATTCCTGCATCCAGGGGATGTTCGATCAAAGACTTTATGTTGTGCAAACCTCTAGAGTTTAGCGGGTCTGAAGGACCAAATGGGTTGGTTAAGTGGATCGAGAAAATAGAATCAGTTGTGAACATCAGCAACTGCCCCGAGGACTGTGTTGTAAAGTACGCCACCTGCACATTCACGGACCATGCCTTGACATGGTGGAACACAATAGTGCAGACCCGGGGTCAGGCGGCGACAAACCGCATGACCTGGACAGAGCTTAAGGCTCTTGTACTGGGGCATTTTTGCCCGAAAAACGAATTGCAGAAATTAGAAAATGAATTGTGGAACCTGGAGATGCAGGGGGCAGACAATTTGGGTTATACGAACCGGTTTAATGACTTGTCGCGATTGGTGCCATGGCTGGTCACCCCAGAGTCGAAGAGGGTTGAGCGTTTTATTTGGGGGCTAACTCCCGTAGTAAGGAGTATAGTCAATTCTGGGGGACACCAGACGTATTAGGGTGCGGTGACGCAGGCTGGTATCGTCACATATGATTTCGTAAGGAGCGGCTCACTGAAGGTGGCAGGAGAATACGCTGGGGGAAAGCGGGGTACACATGACCATAGGATCCAGGAAAAGCAGCAAAATAAACGTGCTAGGCCCACTGCCCAAAACTACGCCATGACTAGTTCAGGCGGAAGACAAGAACCGCAGAAAGGAACGTTTCCTAGGTGTGGGAAATGCGGTTACCACCATGGTGGCGTGTGCAAAGAGGTGGTGTGCCACCGGTGTGGCAGGATTGGGCACTACGCACCAAGTTGTAGGACAAACCTGAACAACCTGAACCGACAACCGCAACCTATCCGTGCGCAGCCATTTAAGACCCAACCAGCCCGACAACAAAACCCGCAAGGAAACCAAATGGTGACCACCAGCCGTGCTTGCTATGAATGCGGCAGCACGGATCACTTCAAAAGACACTGTCCGAAACTGAACTAGGGAGGAAACGGGAGGCAACCCACGGGTCAGGCATCGTCGTCCAATCCGGCGCGAGGCCGAGCATTTGTGATGGGGGCGAACGAAGCACGCCAGGACCCCAACGTAGTGACAGGTACATTCCTCGTCTCTGATCATTACGCTTCTGTATTTTTTGATACAGGCGCCGATAGAAGTTTTGTTTCTGTTCAATTCCTATCGATTGCAAACCTTCCAATTAGTGAAACCATAGAACCTTACACCGTAGAAGTCGCTAACGGTAAAACCATGATAGTTAATCAGATAATTCGGAATTGCCCTTTTATTCTGAACGAACAATCCTTTCTGATTGACTTGTTACCGGTAGAATTGGGTAGTTTCGACGTGATAGTGGGAATGGATTGGTTAGCACGTAACAAGGTAGAAATAAACTGTGAAAAGAAAATCGTCAAGATCCGGGTATCGGATGACGAAGAAGTATTAGTGCAGGGTGAGAAGTCGGGCAATATGATACCGTTTATATCCCACCTCAAGGTGTTAAAATATATACGCCAGGGATGCGTGGCATACCTAGCGAGCCTGACGGCCACGGATCCTGAGGAAAAACGGGTGGACGATATCCCAGTAGTACGCGAATTTCCACAAGTTTTCCCAGAGGAACTTCCTGGATTACCGCCAACCCGACAGGTCGAATTCAGAATCGATCTATTACCTCAAGCTGGCCCTGTTGCTAAGGCACCCTACCGACTTGCACCATCAGAGATGCAAGAATTATCCAACCAGTTGCAAGAATTGTTGGATAAAAGATTTATACGTCCTAGTTATTCCCCGTGGGGTGCACCGGTACTATTCGTGAAAAAGAAGGACGGAAGCCTTAGAATGTGCATTGATTACAGGGAGCTGAACAAGTTGACAATCAAAAATAGGTATCCTCTCTCCCGAATTGATGACCTATTCGACCAACTACAAGGTGCGAGCTACTTCTCAAAAATAGATCTTAGATCGGGATACCATCAGGTTAGAATTCAGGAGGAGGATATCCCAAAAACCGCATTCCGGACTCGCTACAGCCATTACGAGTTCTTAGTTATGCCTTTCGGGCTAACAAATGCGCCAGCAGTGTTCATGGATCTCATGAATCGAGTCTGTAAACCCTACCTCGATAAATTCGTCATCGTGTTTATTGACGATATTTTGATATACTCGAAGAGTAAAGAAGAGCACGAGCAACACTTAAGATTAATTTTAGAGCTTCTAAATCAGGAGAAGTTGTATGCAAAATTCTCCAAGTGTAACTTCTGGTTACAAGAAGTGCAATTCCTTGGTCACGTTATAAACCATCAAGGAATACACGTTGATCCAAGTAAGGTTGAAGCAGTTAAGAATTGGCAAGCGCCTAAATCGCCAAAGGAAATCCGCCAATTCTTAGGCTTAGCTGGATATTATCGTCGATTTATAGAGAACTTTTCCAGCATCGCCCAACTTTTAACCCTTCTGACCCAAAAAGATCGAAAGTATGAATGGGGTGAAGAGCAGGAAACGGCGTTTCAAACGCTAAAACAAAGATTGTGCCAAGCGCCGATCTTATGTCTCCCCGACGGAGACGATGGTTTTGTCGTGTATTGTGACGCATCCCGGAGAGGGTTAGGATGCGTGTTGATGCAAAATAATAAGGTTATAGCCTATGCTTCTCGACAGTTAAAAATACACGAGAAAAATTACACTACTCATGACTTAGAACTGGGAGCAGTTATCTTCGCACTTAAAATCTAGAGACATTACCTCTACGGTACAAAGTGCACCATCTTCACCGATCATAAAAGTTTGCAACACATATTCGATCAGAAAGAACTGAATATGAGGCAACGAATATGGGTCGAGTTGTTAAGCGACTATGACTGTGACATCCGTTATCACCCCGGCAAGGCTAACGTCGTAGCTGATGCCCTGAGTAGGAAGGATCGGGTTAAGCCATTGCGAGTGCGAGCACTGGAAATGATAGTCCAGTCGAACCTTTCGGACCAGGTTCGAGTCGCTCAACGCGAAGCGTTGAAAGAGGAACAATTGGAAAAAGAGGGACTTTACGGTAACGAGAAGAATTTCGAACAGCGCGTGGACGAAATTCTCTATTTCAAAAATCGGATTTGGATCCCGACCCTCCATGACCTTCGAGAACTAATCATGGACGAAGCGCATAAATCGAAATATTCCATACATCCGGGATCGGATAAAATGTACAAGGATGTGAAGGAGTTCTACTGGTGGCCGGGTATGAAAAAGGATATAGCCACATACGTTGGCAAGTGTACGACGTGTGCGAGGGTTAAGGCGGAGCACCAGAAACCCTCGGGGATGTTACAACAACCGGAAATTCCCAAATGGAAATGGGAGCAAATCACGATGGATTTTGTGACACATCTCCCTAAGACGTCCCGTGGACACGATGCAATTTGGGTAATCGTGGATCGACTAACCAAGTCGGCACATTTTATTCCGATTAGAAATAATTATAACACCGAAAGACTTGCGCAGATTTATATAAATGAAATTGTGTCCGTCATGGGATACCCATCTCAATCATCTCCGATCGAGATAGCCATTTCACCTCCAATCTTTGGCAAGCTGTACAAGAAGCGCTAGGAACGCGTATTGATCTAAGCACAGCTTACCACCCTCAGACCGACGGTCAGTCTGAGAGGACCATCCAAACACTGGAGGATTTGCTTCGTGCATGCGTACTGGATTTTAAGGGAAATTGGGATCAACATCTCCCACTCGTTGAATTTTCCTATAATAACAGTTACCATAGCAGTATAAAGGTAGCACCTTACGAAGCATTGTATGGACGGAAGTGCCGATCACCACTCTGCTGGACTGAAGTGGGCGACACACGGGTTATTAGATCAGATCTGGTCCAGGAAACGACCAGCAAAATCCTTGAAATTAAGAACAATCTGAAGGCCGCACGGGATCGGCAGAAGAGTTATGCCGATACCCGTAGAAAACCGTTATCATTTGAGAAAGGTGATAAAGTGTATTTGAAAGTATCACCTTGGAAAGGAGTAGTCAGATTTGGAAAGGCGGGGAAGTTAGCCCCTAGATACATTGGACCATTCGACATTACTGCAAAAATCGGTCCTGTAGCATACCGATTAGAACTGCCCGATGAATTAAGTGCAGTTCACAACGTGTTTCACGTGTCGAACTTGAAAAGGTGTCTGTCGGATGAGACATCGGTGTTACCACTAGAGGGTGTCCAATTAAACGATAAGCTTAATTTCGTAGAGGAACCCATAGAAATAGTGGACGGGAAAAATCAAGCAACTTAGACACAATAAGATCTCGTTGGTCAAAGTTAGATGGAACTCGCAACGAGGCCCAGAATATAAATGGGAACGAAAGGACGAATTTCGGAAGAAATACCCCCACCTATTTCCTCAAAAGGAAGTAGTTAACGCGTAAAATTTCGAGGACGAAATTTTTATAACGGGGGGAGAATGTAACGATTCCGGCAAATTCAGGTATACCCTAGCCGGAATATACCATTTATGTGTTATTTAATACTGAATATATAAATTATAATGTGTTTATACGAGTATATAAGATTCACAAGTATGAATTATACTCGAATGTACAGCTAGTCGTATTGGAATTACGATTAATCGATGAACGATTATTGAAACCCGATCGAATCGGGGATTACATTATAGACGAAATATATGATGTTTAGTAAGGTTTACGAAGTATTAAGGCTACGGGATAAGTGAATTATAGCACAGAAAAAGGATTTCGATTTATTGGTACGTCGGTACGATAAACGAAACCTTTAACATCAAACCAAGCAAGAGAAGATCGATCAAGCCGAAAAAGATGCACAATGACCGACAATATGATGTGTTGAGTCAATAAATGTCATGGTTTAAGTTTTTAAAGTTTTTAAATCGGTTTTATATAAATTTTATTTTTAAGCCGAAAAACGACCGTTTTAGCCTCGTTTTAAGCCGAATTAAGTGTTTAACCGAAAAACGAACTGAACCAGATTATCCACAACATTATCCGGATTACACAATCCAAATGTGTGGCCAAGGTTTGAGATGTGGGCCCCACCCCACACCATACATGGACCGATCGGTCCATTAGGTGCACACACACATTTCATTTTCTTTTTTCTAAACTCCCAACTCCACATTTCTCTCCATCCTCCACACATTCAACCAAAAACCCTTGATTTTTAAGAAGATCCATAAGGTATAAACATGTTATTATGGTTTAATCTTGGTTTTTAATTCCAAAATCTTGAGAAAATGAGGTTTCAAGAGAAAAATGGGTGAAAACCCGAGATGAAACCGATTCTTGCATGATCAAGTGATGTATACAAGTTATACAAGGGATCTTGGTCCAAGAAAGGAGTTAAAAGAGTCAAAAACGAATTTTTACGGTTAAAATCTTTGTTTTGATGTCTTAACCGAAACCATGAAAGGAATGGCTTGATTGTGGGTATAACTTGCTTGGTGTGGTGTTATTGTTCTTGTAGGTGTTATATCTAGTTGCTAGCAAAGGCTAGAAAGCAAGATCTTTGCGATCTAAAGCTAGAAACACAAGGTAGTTCGGTTTTTCGTATGATTTGTGTGATTTGGACAGATTGTGGTAGACTTAGAGTTGGGTCATGAAATTTCACAGAGATGATCTACACATGAAAATATGAGATCTGTGAAATTTTGGTAATTTTTGGATAAAGGATGAATATTTGGTGAATTTAATGCTCGGTTTTGGCTAAAAATGGTGAAAAATAGCTAAACATCATGAAAAATTCTGTAAAAATTCAGATAAGCTTTTTATGACATATAAAAGTCATACACAAAATTTCAGGTCCATTGGAGAAGTCTAAGTAGGCTTTTCGGTAAAACGAGATCTAGGGTTTTCTAGCTCGGTTTTGGTGAAAATGGCATGAAAAATGAGTTTTTGGTTCTGTAAAAATTACTGGGAACTATGTGGATGGCAGGAGCCATCCCAGAAAAATTTAGGATTTTTCTAAGGTCGTTTGGTATTTTCGACATATTTGGTGTTTAAATGACGTTTAAAAATAGATAAATAAATGTTAAATATAAAAATTAATTCTGGAAATATTTTTATAAAATTCCTTACTGTCAAAATCTGATTTGTGCAAAATTTCAAGATCCGAGACTAAACGGATAATTATTTGTGCTAAACAGAACATAAAAACAAACTTTTAAAGCTTAAAACGCGTAAACCGGCAAAGTTCGCCTAAGCGAGCTGACTGGTGTATAAAAACCCTAAAAATGGACTATTTTCATGAAACTAAGTTAATCAAGTAAAAATAAATCATCCGAAAGTAATTCGGATGATTTGGGTAATTTTACCCGATTTAGCAGTTTCCGGTATACTAAAGACGGAAACGGGCCCCGCGGCCAAACGGGGTGTCTAAACCGAGCTCTAATTTCACCACTTTAATTAAAATATCAATATCAACTATTTTCGGGTCGTATGTGACCAAACTCATTTTTTGAAAACATAAAGACGGTTAACCGTGCTATGCACGCAAAACGAGAAAACAAACTAATGGTAATTTTGACTAAAGAACTCTAAGTGATATCACAATCTAAGTCCTGAGAAGTGTTTCGGGGTTAACATTGTCCCCGGATCGTGTACGGTACTGGGTTAACAGTGTCCCCAGACGTACCGGTTAACACGAATTTAAGTTATATTAATAGAAATTGTGTAGTAACGACTTAGGGATCGTATTACAGATCCGGACCGGTAGCTGTGCACAGTATTACATCTTTGCTCACAAAAAGGTGAGTTTCACGAGCCCCTTTTTATTGAACTGTTTTAAATATTTTCCCGGGGCGGAAAGCATGTTTTTATCAAAGTGTTTAAGTACATGCCGATCGCATGGAAATGAATGTATCTATATAATGTTTATTGTACGGGAATCGTACGGTAATGTATTAAGATGGTAATTGTCTGAGTTGCTAATATTGTAAGGCCCGAAACAGTGTTCTGGGTTAACAGTGTTCCCAGAGGTTATTAAATGTATTTCTGGGTTAACAGTGTCCCCAGAGGCTATTAAATGTATTTCTGGGTTAACAGTGTCCCCAGAGGTTATTAAATGTATTTCTGGGTTAACAGTGTCCCCAGAGGTTATTAAATGTATTTCTGGGTTAATAGTGTCCCCAGAGGTTATTAAATGTGTTTCTGGGTTAACAGTGTCCCCAGAGGTTATTAAATGTGTTTCTGGGTTAACAGAGTTTTCACTTGTAGGCTCAGCATAATTACATCATTAATTTATGATTATTAAAATGATTTGTCATGGTTTATTTAAATTAGTGAAACTCACCAACTATTCATAGTTGACCCGTTTTCTTTACGTGCTTTCTAGGTACACCCAAATTGGAATGAGTGATACGTGATTGATGATGTGTGCTATTTTGTGGAAGCTTAAGGGTCTATATTTTGTATTAAACATGTTAACATACTATTGGTAAAACTTATGTGATAACGCCTAGTCGGTAACGAAACTCGGAACAATGTAATACGTTTAAATTATTGTAGTGGTGTTTTCTTTATAAGCAATGTTGTTGATATCAGATGTGTCTGTTGCATCCCGTTTACGTTTCCGCTGCGGTTACGGGGTGTTACAGAACTTGGTATCAGAGTCATTGGTTATAAAGAATTAGGATGTCTTTAAAAGATACCTAAAATATAACCAGTAGCTCAAGTGTTATAGGATCTGAATATCAACTAATAATTTATTGTGACAAGGTCTGGATGAACTTGGATGGACAAGTGAGTTATTATGGTCCGGAACATAATAACAGACTTGTCCGCACGAGGGAATTCAGGGGAAGTCACGGGGGACTTTAATAGGTAAAATTGGCAACATATGTGCAAATATATGATAATATAGTTATGTGGTCAAGTTGTATAAGTAAGTGCATATTAATTTGATTATGATTTACACTATGGAAAGAACTACATGTTTGTTAACTTGTGTGCAGGAAAGAATGTCGAGAACTCCTAGTTTGTCGATGGAGGAGGACCCGGAGGAAGTCAGCTCCGGGAACTCTGGGAGCATACGCGTATCATCCAGCTCTGAGCCTAGCGAGGCTAGTCGTAGGAGCTCTGGCCAGTCCTCCCCAGTCAGGATTGCCAGATACCCTACCCCGCCCGCACCACAGGCCATCCCTGTCCCGCCCGGATTCGGACCCCGCCTCACGGCGCGGATCAGTGTCCCACATGTCCCACCTACCTCGCCCCCACCCAGACCTGCTACCCGCAGGGGCGAGTCCTCCCGCTCCCAGCCCGAGCCTGTGACTCCACCCGTGTGGGGCCTCCCTAGGCAGGAAAGGGATGCGGCGGCATGGCTGCGAGTGCTCACCGAGCAGGTGAATGAGCACTCCGCCGCCTTGACAGTGGGAGTGCAGAGGCGGATGTACCTGGGGAACTGCATACTGGACCACCAGTATGCGATTTCGCAGCTGAAGAGGGAGTGCTCATACTCCCAGTGGATGATCGGCCGGATGGAGACGCGGATCCGGGTTATGCTGGCTGTGATGGTGGTGTTGGTGGCTGTTTTGGTGGGGTTGGTATACCACCGTGTTTAGTTGTGTTAGGATGGGAGTAGACAGGAACCGCTTTTTGATACTCTGTGTAAGCAGTTAGTGGTGATGCTAACATAGAGTGAATCTTGGGTAGTTATAATATAACCACTGGCCCTTAGGGGGGTCTCTTTTGGGGTATATCGTTATAGATACTTTTGGGTATCATTCAAGCACTGACCCATTGTGGGTTATGTCGAGATGATGCCGACATAGGCCCTATGTAAGAAAACTTAACTTATGTAATGATGACAGGAAAAGTATGTGAACTGACATGGATGTAATATGTACTAATGTTTGTTAATGAATGGAATGTTTGTTGTGTTTTATGATTGGAACTTGTATTAATTATATGTATTTTCTGATGATGTGTAGAATGGCACCAAAATGATCAGCTCAAATGTCGGAAGTAGATGTGAGCCGTTTGATTGCTCAACAGTTGGAGGCGGCGATACCGGATATAGTATCGTGCATCGCCGCCAGTATTAATAATTCGACCAATCCAACCCCTCCGAGCAATCAAACGACCACCAATAATGACGGGGAACAAAATGTTAATCCTCCACAGAATGATGACACGATTCCGAGTAATGACGCACCGCCTAGGGTGGTCGTTATGGACAGTAATGGCCCTATACCAACTGTAGAGACGAACCGTACTGAACCGATTCCTGCATCCAGGGGATGTTCGATCAAAGACTTTATGTTGTGCAAACCTCTAGAGTTTAGCGGGTCTGAAGGACCAAATGGGTTGGTTAAGTGGATCGAGAAAATAGAATCAGTTGTGAACATCAGCAACTGCCCCGAGGACTGTGTTGTAAAGTACGCCACCTGCACATTCACGGACCATGCCTTGACATGGTGGAACACAATAGTGCAGACCCGGGGTCAGGCGGCGACAAACCGCATGACCTGGACAGAGCTTAAGGCTCTTGTACTGGGGCATTTTTGCCCGAAAAACGAATTGCAGAAATTAGAAAATGAATTGTGGAACCTGGAGATGCAGGGGGCAGACAATTTGGGTTATACGAACCGGTTTAATGACTTGTCGCGATTGGTGCCATGGCTGGTCACCCCAGAGTCGAAGAGGGTTGAGCGTTTTATTTGGGGGCTAACTCCCGTAGTAAGGAGTATAGTCAATTCTGGGGGACACCAGACGTATTAGGGTGCGGTGACGCAGGCTGGTATCGTCACATATGATTTCGTAAGGAGCGGCTCACTGAAGGTGGCAGGAGAATACGCTGGGGGAAAGCGGGGTACACATGACCATAGGATCCAGAAAAAGCAGCAAAATAAACGTGCTAGGCCCACTGCCCAAAACTACGCCATGACTAGTTCAGGCGGAAGACAAGAACCGCAGAAAGGAACGTTTCCTAGGTGTGGGAAATGCGGTTACCACCATGGTGGCGTGTGCAAAGAGGTGGTGTGCCACCGGTGTGGCAGGATTGGGCACTACGCACCAAGTTGTAGGACAAACCTGAACAACCTGAACCGACAACCGCAACCTATCCGTGCGCAGCCATTTAAGACCCAACCAGCCCGACAACAAAACCCGCAAGGAAACCAAATGGTGACCACCAGCCGTGCTTGCTATGAATGCGGCAGCACGGATCACTTCAAAAGACACTGTCCGAAACTGAACTAGGGAGGAAACGGGAGGCAACCCACGGGTCAGGCATCGTCGTCCAATCCGGCGCGAGGCCGAGCATTTGTGATGGGGGCGAACGAAGCACGCCAGGACCCCAACGTAGTGACAGGTACATTCCTCGTCTCTGATCATTACGCTTCTGTATTTTTTGATACAGGCGCCGATAGAAGTTTTGTTTCTGTTCAATTCCTATCGATTGCAAACCTTCCAATTAGTGAAACCATAGAACCTTACACCGTAGAAGTCGCTAACGGTAAAACCATGATAGTTAATCAGATAATTCGGAATTGCCCTTTTATTCTGAACGAACAATCCTTTCTGATTGACTTGTTACCGGTAGAATTGGGTAGTTTCGACGTGATAGTGGGAATGGATTGGTTAGCACGTAACAAGGTAGAAATAAACTGTGAAAAGAAAATCGTCAAGATCCGGGTATCGGATGACGAAGAAGTATTAGTGCAGGGTGAGAAGTCGGGCAATATGATACCGTTTATATCCCACCTCAAGGTGTTAAAATATATACGCCAGGGATGCGTGGCATACCTAGCGAGCCTGACGGCCACGGATCCTGAGGAAAAACGGGTGGACGATATCCCAGTAGTACGCGAATTTCCACAAGTTTTCCCAGAGGAACTTCCTGGATTACCGCCAACCCGACAGGTCGAATTCAGAATCGATCTATTACCTCAAGCTGGCCCTGTTGCTAAGGCACCCTACCGACTTGCACCATCAGAGATGCAAGAATTATCCAACCAGTTGCAAGAATTGTTGGATAAAAGATTTATACGTCCTAGTTATTCCCCGTGGGGTGCACCGGTACTATTCGTGAAAAAGAAGGACGGAAGCCTTAGAATGTGCATTGATTACAGGGAGCTGAACAAGTTGACAATCAAAAATAGGTATCCTCTCTCCCGAATTGATGACCTATTCGACCAACTACAAGGTGCGAGCTACTTCTCAAAAATAGATCTTAGATCGGGATACCATCAGGTTAGAATTCAGGAGGAGGATATCCCAAAAACCGCATTCCGGACTCGCTACAGCCATTACGAGTTCTTAGTTATGCCTTTCGGGCTAACAAATGCGCCAGCAGTGTTCATGGATCTCATGAATCGAGTCTGTAAACCCTACCTCGATAAATTCGTCATCGTGTTTATTGACGATATTTTGATATACTCGAAGAGTAAAGAAGAGCACGAGCAACACTTAAGATTAATTTTAGAGCTTCTAAATCAGGAGAAGTTGTATGCAAAATTCTCCAAGTGTAACTTCTGGTTACAAGAAGTGCAATTCCTTGGTCACGTTATAAACCATCAAGGAATACACGTTGATCCAAGTAAGGTTGAAGCAGTTAAGAATTGACAAGCGCCTAAATCGCCAAAGGAAATCCGCCAATTCTTAGGCTTAGCTGGATATTATCGTCGATTTATAGAGAACTTTTCCAGCATCGCCCAACTTTTAACCCTTCTGACCCAAAAAGATCGAAAGTATGAATGGGGTGAAGAGCAGGAAACGGCGTTTCAAACGCTAAAACAAAGATTGTGCCAAGCGCCGATCTTATGTCTCCCCGACGGAGACGATGGTTTTGTCGTGTATTGTGACGCATCCCGGAGAGGGTTAGGATGCGTGTTGATGCAAAATAATAAGGTTATAGCCTATGCTTCTCGACAGTTAAAAATACACGAGAAAAATTACACTACTCATGACTTAGAACTGGGAGCAGTTATCTTCGCACTTAAAATCTAGAGACATTACCTCTACGGTACAAAGTGCACCATCTTCACCGATCATAAAAGTTTGCAACACATATTCGATCAGAAAGAACTGAATATGAGGCAACGAATATGGGTCGAGTTGTTAAGCGACTATGACTGTGACATCCGTTATCACCCCGGCAAGGCTAACGTCGTAGCTGATGCCCTGAGTAGGAAGGATCGGGTTAAGCCATTGCGAGTGCGAGCACTGGAAATGATAGTCCAGTCGAACCTTTCGGACCAGGTTCGAGTCGCTCAACGCGAAGCGTTGAAAGAGGAACAATTGGAAAAAGAGGGACTTTACGGTAACGAGAAGAATTTCGAACAGCGCGTGGACGAAATTCTCTATTTCAAAAATCGGATTTGGATCCCGACCCTCCATGACCTTCGAGAACTAATCATGGACGAAGCGCATAAATCGAAATATTCCATACATCCGGGATCGGATAAAATGTACAAGGATGTGAAGGAGTTCTACTGGTGGCCGGGTATGAAAAAGGATATAGCCACATACGTTGGCAAGTGTACGACGTGTGCGAGGGTTAAGGCGGAGCACCAGAAACCCTCGGGGATGTTACAACAACCGGAAATTCCCAAATGGAAATGGGAGCAAATCACGATGGATTTTGTGACACATCTCCCTAAGACGTCCCGTGGACACGATGCAATTTGGGTAATCGTGGATCGACTAACCAAGTCGGCACATTTTATTCCGATTAGAAATAATTATAACACCGAAAGACTTGCGCAGATTTATATAAATGAAATTGTGTCCGTCATGGGATACCCATCTCAATCATCTCCGATCGAGATAGCCATTTCACCTCCAATCTTTGGCAAGCTGTACAAGAAGCGCTAGGAACGCGTATTGATCTAAGCACAGCTTACCACCCTCAGACCGACGGTCAGTCTGAGAGGACCATCCAAACACTGGAGGATTTGCTTCGTGCATGCGTACTGGATTTTAAGGGAAATTGGGATCAACATCTCCCACTCGTTGAATTTTCCTATAATAACAGTTACCATAGCAGTATAAAGGTAGCACCTTACGAAGCATTGTATGGACGGAAGTGCCGATCACCACTCTGCTGGACTGAAGTGGGCGACACACGGGTTATTAGATCAGATCTGGTCCAGGAAACGACCAGCAAAATCCTTGAAATTAAGAACAATCTGAAGGCCGCACGGGATCGGCAGAAGAGTTATGCCGATACCCGTAGAAAACCGTTATCATTTGAGAAAGGTGATAAAGTGTATTTGAAAGTATCACCTTGGAAAGGAGTAGTCAGATTTGGAAAGGCGGGGAAGTTAGCCCCTAGATACATTGGACCATTCGACATTACTGCAAAAATCGGTCCTGTAGCATACCGATTAGAACTGCCCGATGAATTAAGTGCAGTTCACAACGTGTTTCACGTGTCGAACTTGAAAAGGTGTCTGTCGGATGAGACATCGGTGTTACCACTAGAGGGTGTCCAATTAAACGATAAGCTTAATTTCGTAGAGGAACCCATAGAAATAGTGGACGGGAAAAATCAAGCAACTTAGACACAATAAGATCTCGTTGGTCAAAGTTAGATGGAACTCGCAACGAGGCCCAGAATATAAATGGGAACGAAAGGACGAATTTCGGAAGAAATACCCCCACCTATTTCCTCAAAAGGAAGTAGTTAACGCGTAAAATTTCGAGGACGAAATTTTTATAACGGGGGGAGAATGTAACGATTCCGGCAAATTCAGGTATACCCTAGCCGGAATATACCATTTATGTGTTATTTAATACTGAATATATAAATTATAATGTGTTTATACGAGTATATAAGATTCACAAGTATGAATTATACTCGAATGTACAGCTAGTCGTATTGGAATTACGATTAATCGATGAACGATTATTGAAACCCGATCGAATCGGGGATTACATTATAGACGAAATATATGATGTTTAGTAAGGTTTACGAAGTATTAAGGCTACGGGATAAGTGAATTATAGCACAGAAAAAGGATTTCGATTTATTGGTACGTCGGTACGATAAACGAAACCTTTAACATCAAACCAAGCAAGAGAAGATCGATCAAGCCGAAAAAGATGCACAATGACCGACAATATGATGTGTTGAGTCAATAAATGTCATGGTTTAAGTTTTTAAAGTTTTTAAATCGGTTTTATATAAATTTTATTTTTAAGCCGAAAAACGACCGTTTTAGCCTCGTTTTAAGCCGAATTAAGTGTTTAACCGAAAAACGAACTGAACCAGATTATCCACAACATTATCCGGATTACACAATCCAAATGTGTGGCCAAGGTTTGAGATGTGGGCCCCACCCCACACCATACATGGACCGATCGGTCCATTAGGTGCACACACACATTTCATTTTCTTTTTTCTAAACTCCCAACTCCACATTTCTCTCCATCCTCCACACATTCAACCAAAAACCCTTGATTTTTAAGAAGATCCATAAGGTATAAACATGTTATTATGGTTTAATCTTGGTTTTTAATTCCAAAATCTTGAGAAAATGAGGTTTCAAGAGAAAAATGGGTGAAAACCCGAGATGAAACCGATTCTTGCATGATCAAGTGATGTATACAAGTTATACAAGGGATCTTGGTCCAAGAAAGGAGTTAAAAGAGTCAAAAACGAATTTTTACGGTTAAAATCTTTGTTTTGATGTCTTAACCGAAACCATGAAAGGAATGGCTTGATTGTGGGTATAACTTGCTTGGTGTGGTGTTATTGTTCTTGTAGGTGTTATATCTAGTTGCTAGCAAAGGCTAGAAAGCAAGATCTTTGCGATCTAAAGCTAGAAACACAAGGTAGTTCGGTTTTTCGTATGATTTGTGTGATTTGGACAGATTGTGGTAGACTTAGAGTTGGGTCATGAAATTTCACAGAGATGATCTACACATGAAAATATGAGATCTGTGAAATTTTGGTAATTTTTGGATAAAGGATGAATATTTGGTGAATTTAATGCTCGGTTTTGGCTAAAAATGGTGAAAAATAGCTAAACATCATGAAAAATTCTGTAAAAATTCAGATAAGCTTTTTATGACATATAAAAGTCATACACAAAATTTCAGGTCCATTGGAGAAGTCTAAGTAGGCTTTTCGGTAAAACGAGATCTAGGGTTTTCTAGCTCGGTTTTGGTGAAAATGGCATGAAAAATGAGTTTTTGGTTCTGTAAAAATTACTGGGAACTATGTGGATGGCAGGAGCCATCCCAGAAAAATTTAGGATTTTTCTAAGGTCGTTTGGTATTTTCGACATATTTGGTGTTTAAATGACGTTTAAAAATAGATAAATAAATGTTAAATATAAAAATTAATTCTGGAAATATTTTTATAAAATTCCTTACTGTCAAAATCTGATTTGTGCAAAATTTCAAGATCCGAGACTAAACGGATAATTATTTGTGCTAAACAGAACATAAAAACAAACTTTTAAAGCTTAAAACGCGTAAACCGGCAAAGTTCGCCTAAGCGAGCTGACTGGTGTATAAAAACCCTAAAAATGGACTATTTTCATGAAACTAAGTTAATCAAGTAAAAATAAATCATCCGAAAGTAATTCGGATGATTTGGGTAATTTTACCCGATTTAGCAGTTTCCGGTATACTAAAGACGGAAACGGGCCCCGCGGCCAAACGGGGTGTCTAAACCGAGCTCTAATTTCACCACTTTAATTAAAATATCAATATCAACTATTTTCGGGTCGTATGTGACCAAACTCATTTTTTGAAAACATAAAGACGGTTAACCGTGCTAGGCACGCAAAACGAGAAAACAAACTAATGGTAATTTTGACTAAAGAACTCTAAGTGATATCACAATCTAAGTCCTGAGAAGTGTTTCGGGGTTAACATTGTCCCCGGATCGTGTACGGTACTGGGTTAACAGTGTCCCCAGACGTACCGGTTAACACGAATTTAAGTTATATTAATAGAAATTGTGTAGTAACGACTTAGGGATCGTATTACAGATCCGGACCGGTAGCTGTGCACAGTATTACATCTTTGCTCACAAAAAGGTGAGTTTCACGAGCCCCTTTTTATTGAACTGTTTTAAATATTTTCCCGGGGCGGAAAGCATGTTTTTATCAAAGTGTTTAAGTACATGCCGATCGCATGGAAATGAATGTATCTATATAATGTTTATTGTACGGGAATCGTACGGTAATGTATTAAGATGGTAATTGTCTGAGTTGCTAATATTGTAAGGCCCGAAACAGTGTTCTGGGTTAACAGTGTTCCCAGAGGTTATTAAATGTATTTCTGGGTTAACAGTGTCCCCAGAGGCTATTAAATGTATTTCTGGGTTAACAGTGTCCCCAGAGGTTATTAAATGTATTTCTGGGTTAACAGTGTCCCCAGAGGTTATTAAATGTATTTCTGGGTTAATAGTGTCCCCAGAGGTTATTAAATGTGTTTCTGGGTTAACAGTGTCCCCAGAGGTTATTAAATGTGTTTCTGGGTTAACAGAGTTTTCACTTGTAGGCTCAGCATAATTACATCATTAATTTATGATTATTAAAATGATTTGTCATGGTTTATTTAAATTAGTGAAACTCACCAACTATTCATAGTTGACCCGTTTTCTTTACGTGCTTTCTAGGTACACCCAAATTGGAATGAGTGATACGTGATTGATGATGTGTGCTATTTTGTGGAAGCTTAAGGGTCTATATTTTGTATTAAACATGTTAACATACTATTGGTAAAACTTATGTGATAACGCCTAGTCGGTAACGAAACTCGGAACAATGTAATACGTTTAAATTATTGTAGTGGTGTTTTCTTTATAAGCAATGCTGTTGATATCAGATGTGTCTGTTGCATCCCGTTTACGTTTCCGCTGCGGTTACAGTGTGTTACAAATAATCTCAAAAATTTCGTGGATTCGACCTTCAAAATCAAGGATCTTCGAAGCCTCAATTATTATTTGGGTATGGAATTTCTTAACACTACTAAAGGTGTAATCATGTGCCAACGGAAGTTTGCTAAGGACATGCTTTCTGAATTTGATACTTCCAATCTCCCCGTCACAAATTCTCCGTTGCCTCATCATTTGCAACTTAAAGCTCGTGAGAGACTTGTTCTTGATGACCCTTTACAATACAGAAAGCTTGTTGGGAAACTTAATTACCTTACTCACACAAGACCTGATCTTGCTTTTGCTGTTCAGTTTTTAAGTCAATCTATGCAAGATCCGAGGATTACTCATTGGAATGTTGTGCTTCATACCCTCTCTTATGTCAAATGCACTTTATCTCAAGGATTATTCTCCAATAATAATTCTTCCTTTGATTTGCAAGCATTATGTGATTAAGACTGGGCAGCATGTCCTAATACTCGCTGATTGGTTAGTGGTTTTTATGTTTATCTTGGGGGTTCTCCGGTTTCTTGGAAATCTAAAAAGCAACCAATTGTTTCTTTGAGCTCAGCTGAAGCTGAGTACCGATCTCTTCGAAGTGTGACTGCTGAACTTGCCTGGTTGACGAAACTTCTCTCAGAGTTCAATGTTCCTAACATTACTCCTGTCATGCTTAAATGTGATAGTTAGGAAACAATCTATATTGCCAAAAATCCTGTTTTCATGAGCGAACTAAACACATTGAAATAGATTGTTATTTTGTTCGCGAGAAGTTACAAGACGGTCTGGTGACTTTGGTGCATACGAACACAAGGATTAGCTTGTTGATATTTTTACTAAGAGTTTATCCGGACCTCATTTTCACTCGCTGTTATGCAGGTTGGTGTTTTGTCAACCTCCAAATTGAGGGGGGATGTGGCGTATAACATATGTGTCGCATATGTTATAACATATGCGTCGCATATGTTATACGACACATATGTTTGTCTATATATATATATATAGTTTTTTGGTTTCTTGTATTTGTAACTTTTTATTCAGTTGAAATAAAAATTTCTTTCCTTACTTCTTTTATTCTTTTCTTTTTGTATCATCGCTTCTTAAACTATTACAATTTGCGCCTATCATACGTGGTGTGCAGCATAAAACGAGCAACCTTTTTACAAGTAACCATCCAGCCAATACACACATTACAAGAGGACATTTTTTAGTTGTCATTTCTCGTTTTGAAATCCAAATAATTGGGTAAATAATTTTTCCTCGCTAATATCAACTTGATTTGATTACTAATACAAAATAATCAAATCATTTCTACTTTTTATTGTTTCTTATATAATATAAAAATATTTATATTTTTCCTTAATATTTTATATCAAATATTTATATTTTTTCCACGCATCAAGAGATTGTACCTTGCATTAATATTTTATATCTCAACTAAAAAGATCAAAAATACCATTCAAGCTAAGAAAAATTAGTAAGGTGGACTGAAATGTGACTTTGACTCGTTATCAAGGTAACATGGAAAACTAAAAATTATCCAAGATTTGTATATCAAATTAAATTTAACTGACTTTAAAAAGAAAAAAAAAGATGTGAGTGATTTGAATACATGAGAAAATTAATTACTATTTTTGCTCCCCAAAAAATTTTTGATGAGAGAAGTGTAGCAAAATATGATTAAATAAAGCATATAAGGGTATCCGGGGCACTAGGATAGCACTTTCGACTTCATCGGGTAGCTCGGCTACACCTTTTATGAGTCAGCAAACATGATTGTGTTTGCTACCGAGTTCAAGAATAAATTATAATAATGTTAAATGATTATACTTTAATTGTGGTAGTACAGAGTAGAAGAAGTACATGTGTAGTACCAAGTACACTTGAAGGAGACAAGGTTGCCGCCTATAATATAACTAGATTATATACACTTCATGTACCAATAATTTGAGCCATGTCATAGAAGTAAATCAAGATTGATGTGTTTGTGAATGATGAAGATTGAAGACCCCAATGATTGCCCCAAATTTTTATGGTTTGTTATGGTCATTCATCTGCTAATTTTTGTAGGGCATTGGTTATTCATACATTCTCAACCTATCCACACATCCTTTAACATGGGGTTTCATACGATCGTATAGCTCCTATACGATCGTATGTAGGGTGTGTGGATAACCAAAGTGTGTACGAATAACATATCTTTTTGGATGAGCTTTGTTAAATACTTTTTGTTTTTTAACAAATAAGTAAGCAAGTTTTAGAAACTCACCCAAATACCCTCTTATGTTTATATTTTGTTATAAATTGTCAGCTTAAAATGCTCTTTTCTTATCCATAAATATTTTTTTACATGGGTTTTATATAAATTCAATTATAAAAAAAATAACCTCTTAAAATATTAAGTTTTTCGAGTCGGCTTAAAAGTCATTGTTAAAACCTCCTCAAAGTCTCAAACTAAACTCAAGTCAACCCAAGCTTGACCTTGTTGTTTTGCTACGCTACCTTTTACCTATTACCTTAGAGCAGTCTCATCTCATCTCCTATCTTCAAACCAAAAATTACACTAAAACTTATTTTATTTTCTCTCTTCATTTCAATTAAATAATACTTTTTATACCTTTTATCATTATATTTTTTCTTTCCTTCACTCACAACCACTTTCAAAATATATTAAAAAATTATAGAGATGAACAGTAACTTTTCAAATATACAGAAAACTCACTACTTTTCTTAAAATATAAAAACTCTTCGCTCACAACACCCTGAATCACCATTTAAATTATAAAAACACTCCTCACATATTATGAGGGGTTGGATGAGAATGCTCTAACATGTCCATGTATATAACACCATTTTTTTACTTTTATTTTCACTTCTGTTACTTTTAGTTTTTTCTAGTTTCATTATTATTTTATCTGTCATTCAATTTTAAGGTTGACAAACCAACGGTCAATTTGGCTCTGTGGTCTCCGTCATTCACAAACACGTCAAACTTGACATATTTTCGAGTCTACAACTTGAGGTCGAAGGATGTCTTAAGCGAATTCCACAGAGGGGATAGATGGATCCAAATTGTTTGAAATAAAATGTGTTTTAGTGTGTGATTTACCTTTTATTAGAGAAAAACACAATTTATATGATTGATGTATACAATGTTTGTAATTCGAGCTAGCATTTTGTTCCAATATATATGTTACAATTTATTACTATTGATTCCAGCAGTTTGTCCTATTTTTTGCAATGGAATCGTTAAAATCAGACATAAAAAGAAAACTATATTTAGCAACTTAACTTGCATAACCGTACAAGAAAAACTTTTTATGCAAAAGGTACAAGCCTGTGATTGCAAGGTATGGAGGTTATATTGAAATAACCATGGTGATGATGCTTAGGGTGCAAACCAACTAAGCCGCTCATGAGCTATTTGAGCTCGGATCGATAAAAATACTCGTTTAGTTATCGAGCCTGAGCTCGAGCCTTGTATGGGAAGCTCATTGGCTCTTCGAGCCTTGCATATTCTTAAGTTTTAGCTCGTTTGGACTTATATGCATTAAATTCACACTAAACAGCCGAACTCGAGCCGAGCTTTGGGGTGGTTAAGGTACTACACGAGCTAGAGCCGAAAGCTTAGGCTTATTTTAAGGTGTTTCTCAAAATATATAAAAATTATTAAAAACGTATATAAATTAATTAACAAACAATAAACGATCCAAGCTCAAGCTTGAGAAAACAACTCACGAGCCGAACTCAAAACAAGCCGAGTTCTAGCCTAGTCGAGCTCAGACTCGGCTCATTTGCATCCTGAAGAGGTATGTACCCGCCTCAACACCAAGCAAGGCGGGTCAACCCACAAGATAAAGACATTATGAAGGCACAAAGCCAAAACCCAGGCGCATCGCGCATACAAAACATGCTCAGGCATCATATGCTCGCGCATAACATATGCGCGCGGCGCATATCGCATGCTCTTGCACATCACATATGCTCGCGTGTCACATATGCGCGTGGCGCACCAGCGCGCGGCGCATATCACACGCTCGTGCATATCACACCTGCGCATGAAATATCTGCGCGTGAGAATAAAAAGAAGACTTCGCTCATCCTCAGGATGGGCGCATATCACACGTGCACATAATCAACCTCGTCCTTAACCAAATCAGGATCAGGGCAACCTTGATTGTGCACGTCAGACACTCTTCTAGAAGGCATCTTTTTAAGGAGTAAGAATATGCTGATGTTGACAGCTGCCAAATGAAAGGTCGACAACTCAGCATGACACATGTGCTACCACATGATTTCAACCAACGAGAAAGCGCCAGGTGTCCCAGAGGACACGTGGCGCAGTGCGATTGGAGGAGGCCAACGAGGCTGAGCCCAGCCAGTGGAAACCCTAGCACTATAAATACAGCATCAACTCCACTTTGATGATACATTCATTCACACTCAATCATTGACAGTTACAAGCAGTGATATCACATTCAATCATATTGAATTATATTCACTCACAGTCAGTTACAGAAAAACACACAGTCACACAATCAAGAGTATTCAGCGATTCAGCAATACTCTTGAGATTTCACTGACTCACACTTTATTATCTTCTCCACAAAGATACTGATTCTCACGCCGGAGGGTTACCCCAAAGAGGACCCCTCTGTCCCTTTCTGAGGGGTAAGTAACGGCGCTGTTCATTTTGTAGGTGGAAGAACACGGATTCAAAGGAACCATCGGTGAAACAGTTTAATCATACCCGAGGAAAGTAGATCTGCTACCAGTGAGTAGATGTTATGCGCAAGCATATGATGCCTGAGCATGTTTTGTATGCGCGATGCGCCTGGGTTTTGGCTTTGTGCCTTCATAATGTCTTTATCTTGTGGGTTGACCCGCCTTGCTTGGTGTTGAGGCGGGTACATACCTCTTCAAGCCCCCCCAGTCTAATGTGTGTCTTATCTTGCGCGGCGCATATCGCATGCTCTTGCACATCACATATGCTCGCGTGTCACATATGCGCGTGGCGCACCAGCGCGCGGCGCATATCACACGCTCGTGCATATCACACCTGCGCATGAAATATCTGCGCGTGAGAATAAAAAGAAGACTTCGCGCATCCTCAGGATGGGCGCATATCACACGTGCACATAATCAACCTCGTCCTTAACCAAATCAGGATCAGGGCAACCTTGATTGTGCACGTCAGACACTCTTCTAGAAGGCATCTTTTTAAGGAGTAAGAATATGCTGATGTTGACAGCTGCCAAATGAAAGGTCGACAACTCAGCATGACACATGTGCTACCACATGATTTCAACCAACGAGAAAGCGCCAGGTGTCCCAGAGGACACGTGGCGCAGTGCGATTGGAGGAGGCCAACGAGGCTGAGCCCAGCCAGTGGAAACCCTAGCACTATAAATACAGCATCAACTCCACTTTGATGATACATTCATTCACACTCAATCATTGACAGTTACAAGCAGTGATATCACATTCAATCATATTGAATTATATTCACTCACAGTCAGTTACAGAAAAACACACAGTCACACAATCAAGAGTATTCAGCGATTCAGCAATACTCTTGAGATTTCACTGACTCACACTTTATTATCTTCTCCACAAAGATACTGATTCTCACGCCGGAGGGTTACCCCAAAGAGGACCCCTCTGTCCCTTTCTGAGGGGTAAGTAACGGCGCTGTTCATTTTGTAGGTGGAAGAACACGGATTCAAAGGAACCATCGGTGAAACAGTTTAATCATACCCGAGGAAAGTAGATCTGCTACCAGTGAGTAGATCCACGTTTCTTCACATCCTAATGATGCTCTAGCCTCTAAGTAGAGGATCCAACTGATTGTATACCCCACATTTTGCTTACAGAATTTAGACATTCAAATTTTTTTATTGTAGATTAATATAACTATATAATTAATAATATGATAGCAACAATTAGAGGTGTTTACGGTTCAGTTTTATGTCAAATCGTGAGTCAAACCGTTAGTAATGGTTTTTAGTCAAGGAAAACCAAAACTGAACCATACTAAACTGTTACCGACGGCTTGGTTCCGGTTTGGCTGAGCTTGTTGGACGTTCGTATTTGCAAGTTGACCAACCCTCTTCATATTTTCACGCTAACTGGCATTTTGGAATGAATATAGTGAAACAATCAACAAATAGGCTTACTTTTTTTATAAACGAGACAATTAAAATTAAGATTATAAAAACTTAAGCATGGAAGAAATATGAAGAAACATACATCGCAATTTAGTTCTTCAAAAATGATGTGATCAAATTCATAGCCCAAGTGAACATTTGAGTCTAGTCTAGTCTAATCTAATCTAATCTAACTATATATTAAAGCAACATGATTTTTTCATGTGGCATCATTCTAGGGTTTCCACATAGAATACCATATAGTGCCATGTAAGCAATTTCTTATTTTATCATCTCTTCTTCTAAAGACAATATGGAGCATGAACCCGTTTAGTTATGTTATAACCCATGACCTGGTTTCTCTTCAAATACAACCATCTTCTCTTCAAATACAACCATCTTCATATGAAGATAACACTTTGTAAAATTTTAAAAAATAAATTATTGTGTGATACAAGTCTCAAACCCAAGACCTCATGTTTCAAACTAAGGATGCTTACCAACTTAACTTAAGTAGTTATTATCTTGATTTTCTTGACTTATAAATGATATATTGTTAATTCACTTATAATTAATACCAGAAAACCATTAAACAATTAAGTTAACATCCAATGTTGTATTCAAATAGTCTTTTAGAGATTTATGAATTGTAAAATTCTTTTTATCATTATTAATATCATATGAATCTATAACGTATGTTATCATGTATATTACTAAATTTAACTTTTTTGTTGTTTTTAACCACCCGTGTATCACACGGGCTCTATCCTAGTTACAGAATAATGCATCTCATCATATGATTTGTGGTTGCTTTTATAAAATACAGTAGAATCTGGACATATTAACCAAAACTATAAAACCTAACTATTTGGCTTACGGTCCTGTTCAGTTTTAAACTTTAAAATGAGCTACCGATAGTTAAATAAAAGAGATAATTACTGTTTGCGTCCTGTGGTTTTAGGACGTAGACACAATGAGTCTCCAAAAAAAATTTTGAACTATTTGAGTCCCTGTGGTTTCAGAAACGAACAATTTGAGTCCTTGTGATTTTAGAAACGAACAATTTAGTAAAATGAAAGTTTACCCTGAAAGTTAAGTAACGGCATGGACTCAAATGATTCATTTTTGAAACCACAGAGACTCAACCAGTTTAAAAAAATTTTCAATGACTCATTATGCCTCCACCTTAAAACCACAGGGACGCAAATAATAATTTGCGTAGTTAAACATTTAAACCAAGCAGTCAGAATGTTTGCCTCTCCTAAATTAAAATTGGGGATGAGATGATAGAAGTGATAAGCATATGTGTGGCTAAAATCCCATCCCTATCCCGACGATATTTGTTCCACTCAAGGCCATCTTCAGTCGGGGGCTTATGCGACTAGACAAAATGGGCTTATAATGTGTTTAAATGTTTAACTACACTAAGGGGGAGTGGCTTATTTTATGCACTTATGACGACTTAATTTTTGAAAAATGTTAAAAGACGCTTGTTATTGTGAGGGAATAATTAACTTATGAAAAAAGTTATAAGGGGGTAAATTAAGGAATCCAAAACACCCCTTTAAATAAAAAGTTAATGTGTTTACGAAGAAAAAACTAGACTTCGACATTAAATATTGTCTTTTGTTCTGAAAAAACAATGCATGCCAAAAATCCTTGTGTCAAACAATTTGCATCCATGTATTTATGAGGTCTAAGTTAAATGTGGGTAAAAATGAGAAAAATAAGAATGATTTGTTGTTTTAAAATAATCCTTAAAATAAAATTTAATAAAAAAATCATAATTCAAAATATAAATCAAAAACAAAAAATAAAAAAACTAAAATGTTTCTCTCGTCATCTCGTTCAAAAAACAAAAAAAAAGGCACGGTGTTAAGAAAAAAAATATCATTGTATCTTTTTATTTATCATTGTGTTTTTTTGTTTATTTTTGTCATTAATCGTGTATATTTTTTCCCTTGGCATTGTGTCTTTTTCCTTGATATTGTGCTATATTACTCAACTAGGATAGAGCCCGTGTGATACACCGGTGATAAAACAAAATGGAAGGTTGTGAATCTATACCAATTAAGAAAAAGAGAAGGCTAACATCAATTTGTTCTGGTTGAGTTGGTAAGCCACAAACATTTTAAAAGTAAGGTAGTGAGTTCTATTCCTACTAACAACATATTTTTCATTTTATTATTCATGAAGGGGAAATTGTAAAAATGGAAATTTGTACACATGGCATCCTATGTGGAGGGTCTAATGGAATTACATATGAAAAATTGTTTTGCTTATAGGTAGATATTGTGTTATATTTTACAATCTATTGTGTATTTTTTTATTTATCACTGTGTTTTTTTTTGTTTTTTTTCGTCATTATGTTTTTTTTTTCTTCAATATTGTGTCTTTTTTCTTTTTTATTCTTTCAACGAGAAAGACGTGAGAAATATTTTAGTTTTTTTTCCATATTTTATTTATATTTTGAGTTATGATTTTTTTATTATTTTTCTTGAATTTTCTTTTAAGGTTTTTTTTAGGCCACCCAAATCATTCTCACAGTTCTCATTTTTGTTTCTTTTTATGTTTTAACATCTTCCATATTTATAACACCATTTCATATATTATACCTCCATTTTTTAAGGAGGCGGAAATATTACACATAAAATAATCAAAAAGAAAAATTGCACCAAATAAAGACTGTAACTGAAAAAAAAAAAAGTTTACACAAACATATGGAATTATGATGGTCACACGTAGATAGGGATGGCAATAAAACCCGAACCCGATGCGAAAACCCGAAACCTGACATAATAGGGACGGGTAATACCCGTCCCATTAGGGTTTGGGACGGGTTGGGGTTAGTTTTGAAATTTTTCATGGGTTTGGGACAGGTTTGGGATTTATAATATACCCGATTATCCGACCCGATTAACCGATAACATTGACCCGATGTACCTGACATATATATACTTATTAATTTTTAAATGTATTAAATGTGATTTTTACATATTTCCCCTTCCTAAACCTTTGAAATTACATATTTCCTCAAAATACAAGTTTTTAATGCAAAATGCACAATACTTTTTAAGCATGGTTTGAAGAAATATGTAATTTTAAAGTTTAGGAAGAAGAAATATGTAAACGCTCCGTCAATTATTATATAAGATAATATGAAATTTGAAATTTAAAGGTGAAGTAATGTAGTTTCTGTTTCCAATTCATAGAACCTTGCTGGTGACATCATTATTTGCTGCCAACATATTGCATTTATAAATCCCACATAACCCATCGACCTTTTGTTTCTCACGTTCACATTAGGACGGCTCGAACTCATCTTCTTCACTTGGCAGCAGTTATGGAATCCAGACGGGTATTTTGTCAAAACCCGATGGGTATCCCCGAAACCCGACGGGTAATTACCCGATAAATACCCGATGGGTTTGGGACGAGATTGGGATGGAGTTTAATAGTCGGGTATGGGTTTGGGATTACCTAAACCCATCTCAAACCGGCCCATTGCCATCCCTACACGTAGAGGTGTACAAAACCTGGTTTTTTTCCCAAATCCAACCGGTTTGATCAAAGCCTGGTCAAAACCGGTTTGACCCAATCTGGTTTGGTTTGTAAACCGGTTTAGAAGCAAGAGAGGCCGACCTGGTCTGGGTCGGGTTGGGTAGGTTTAGAATTGGTTTTAGCCGATTTAAAACTGGTTTTAGCCGGTTTAAAACCGGTTTTAGCCGGTTTAAAACCGGTTTTCCTCATACTGGTTCGGTTTTAAACCGGTTTGGTTGTTCAAAAGGGGACATTCACCAAAACCGGTGGTTTGGGTCGGTTTATGAACCGGTTTGGATGAAAACGGTTTTCTTATCAAACCGGTTCAGATCGGTTTGCCATGAACCGGTCTCATACCGGCTTTTTGACACCTCTAGTCACATACGCATCTTTGCTTCCGAATTTCTCAATAAGATGGTTAGGTTGGGCTGTTGTATTTAGGAATTAGGAGAATAGGAGGGGCCCAATTAATTGAGCTTAAATAAACATAATATTAATCAAATTAAATAGGCTAGAAAATATGGCTTCTAAGTTCTAACAAAAAAAAATATGGGGGCCATGGTCCCTACTAGTCCCGATAGAGTGCAAACACAGTGCCATACGAGCATACCACCCAAGCAACATTCAAATTACCTTATTTGCTAGGTTTTTATTATTTATTTGTTTGATACATTTATAAACGAAGAAAAGATATTTTATGCCCGCTTGAGAATGGGCCCTGCGTGGTGGCCCATCCTATGCTTCCTATGGGCCGGCCCCAGTTCAACATGCTATTATATGATTAAAAATAGTAGAACACAATGATGAGAATATGCTTGTAACAAGAAGTAACATCTCTCTCTTTCCAAATAAATAAACAAACTCATGTGTATGATGTGACTTAACTTCTCATACCACCATGTGAAACGTTCTGGCCACCTGCCTATATTTATTTCATAACATCACACCATTTGGCATCCGAGAAGTTATGGATCATGGCACGGTTTGTGTAACCGGTGCATCGGGTTTCCTTGCTTCTTGGCTCATCAAACGACTCTTGTTATCTGGTTATCATGTCATTGGCACCGTCAGAGACCCTGGTATGTCTAGTTGTGTTCATATTTTTTCTCTAACTGGTAAAAAAAAGTGTCTAACACGTAAACTCAAATAAAATAATTAGCTAAAAAGAGTAAGGAAACGTTTTACTCACAAAAAAAAAAAAAAAAAGAAAAGAAAAAGAAAGAAAGAAAGAAAAAATTGTTAGTAAGAAGATATAATATTTGTGATTGTATTTAACATACCGCTATTGATACTATTATTATAGGTAATGAAGCAAAACTAGGTCACTTATGGAACTTGCAAGGGGCAAAAGAGAGACTTCGCCTCGTGAAAGCCGAGCTAACCGAAGAAGGAAGCTTTGACGATGCAATCATGGGGTGCGCGGGTGTGTTTCACATGGCTTCCCTGGTTCTTGGACACATTACTAACCCAAGGGTACGTTTGTTTGTATGTTGTAAGCTCATCAAGTCTAATTATGATGATATATGTATATTTATTTTTATTAAATGCGCACATTTTATAGGAAGAGATTATAAAGCCCGCTGTAAACGGGACACTGAATGTGTTACGTTCATGTAAGAAGAACCCGTCTGGTTGTTCTAACGTCATCGTCCTCTACGCTCAGGATCAAAGAGAAAGTTGAGCCTAAGATACCTTTGGATGAGTCATCTTGGAGCTCTGTTGAAATATGTGAAAAACTCAAGATTTGGTATGCACTGTCAAAAACCATGGCAGAAAAGGCAGCATGGGAGTTTTGCTATGACAATGGGATTAATCTGGTTACTGTTATCCCATCATTTGTGGTGGGGCCCAGCATACCCCCTACTTTATGTTCTACTGCCACAGATATCTTGGGCTTGCTTCAAGGTGGTAATTTTTAACCTATTTATTTATTTATTTATTTATTAAGGAGTCCATTTGGGCTGTTTTTTAATTAAGAATTAACTAAATTGATCCAAGTTTAGTCCCGAAGTTTCAAAATTACAACATTAGACCTATCAAATCTGTAAACGAGTGGCCGATAAAACAAGGGAGGGGGTATTTTTGAGTAGGGGAATTCAAGAATGATTGGGCCGAATGACTATTACTTAATTTCTTTTATGAAGTGTTTTATTGAAAAGGTGTAAGCCCTATTAAGGATATTTTGATCATTTTAAAAAGGTTCAGCAGACTACTGAACAGCATCCATTCTAGAGACCATTGATGTTATTCTTTTGTAACCTACTAGATCAAGCCTCAACTTTTAGAATTTGAAGACAAAAGTTGTAATATTAGGTATTTCATATGGACCATCTGTTTAATTAATTATTTTGTTAGTTTTGCAATAATCTTACTATACTATTAAATCAACATATCTTTTTCACATGTCATTTAACTAGGTTATCCACATAGGATGCCAAGTATACAATTTCTATAAATAAATTATCCATCTAATAAACAATTTGATTTTAAACATTAACTCATAAGTTGGAGATTGTTTCAAAATAAATGGTTATAATCATCATTTATTGAGTAGCAAAGGCAATTAATTGTCTTCATTGTTATTTTCTATAATTTTGAGACTTTGCTATTTTATTTTTATTTTTTGGATTTTGGAAAATTATTTATAAACGTTTGGACTTGATGTATGGATGTTTCGATTGCAATGGTGGTTTAAGTCACGAAGTTTGGATTTTATAGTTACTTTAAGAAACGGTTTAATCAAAATTATAATTGTTATATCTCATTGATATATTCATATTTGTAGCATTATTTATGTTGTGTACTTATATGTTTTATAATTTCAATAAAAATAGTTTTTATAGCACACAACTTATGTTACAACATTTACATGTTTACGATTAAGAGCTTACAACATATGATTTCAGTACATGATGACGTTTTGATAAATATGCCTTTTCTTATTTCATGGTATAAGTTAGAAATATGTTTTAAATTGTTATTTATCTCTATTTTTCTTTATATGTCGGATTTTTTTTTAATTAAAACAACAATGTGATACATTATATTAATAATGTTAGATTATCTGCTTTTTATAATTCATTAAAATGTATAACACATATATATATACATATATATGCATATATGAAGTTTTATATATTTTCATCCGTGTTTAACACGGGATCTAACCTAGTAATACTTAAAGAACAAACACATGGGTTGTAAATTGTAACGGTGAATAAATGCAGGGGAGACTGAGAGGTTTTATTGGCATGGAAGGATGGGATATGTTCATATAGATGACGTTGCTCAATGCCATATTCTAGTTTATGAGCAAGAAAACGCTCAAGGACGATATATATGCAGCTCAACCGTCATTGATAACAATGACCTCGTGTCGATTCTGTCAGCACGTTATCCCACACTATCGATCCCAAAAAGGTACTAAATCCACATTATTACTGTGTTAAATAAAGGCCAACTCATTATGTTCTTCAGTTTTGAGCAGCACGAGCGACCGTATTATGAGTTTAGCACCGCAAAGATCGAGAGTTTAGGGTTCAAGTTTAAGTCAATTCAAGAGATGTTTGATGATTGTGTCACATCTCTTGTGGAACAGGGCCACCTTTCTATGCCTTAGTAAGCAAAAAATGTCTCCAGTTTCATGAAAATGGTGCCAAGTGTTCTAATAAAAACAAGGATAGGAAACCAAATAATTAAAAAAAAATGTAACATCATGTTGGCGTGTAATATGCATCTGTAGCTACGTGACTGGCTAGCTTTTATAATAAAATGAATGTGGTTTGATAAAGACTTGAAGATGTGGCTAGTTTAGCCGTTGGATGGGGTTTGATCTGGTCCAACAAGAAATACTCGGTTTAAGGTTTGATGTCGTGAAACATACCCAGTTGTTGGTATAAAATTGATTCAAACACAAGCGAAACGGACCTACAACAAAGAAATTATTATCAACTTCGTCGGAGCCAAGTCAAACACGAACACTTCCCTACCCACATAGGATATGCTGAACATAAACCTAGAAAATGCAAACTATGGACGTTTGTTAATTGGTATTGTTGTTATTATTACCATTCAAAGCACCACCATAATTTTGCCTACTAAGAGGGTAGAGTTGCTAATAGGAAGTTTGATAAACTTTCTAACACATTGTGATTCAAGCTTTTGTGAATAATTTACCTTTTTTTTTTAATTAAAATTAGATGACGAAGCCACGTGAGAGAGAGAGAGAGAGAAAAGAGAGAAGTCAACGTGGGGGATATAATGGTCAGCACGACACAAAACACCCAACCATTCCAACATTAACAACCGAAGGATGTTATCTCCTCCATCTCGTCAACAACACCCCAATTCCCATAATCATTGTTTTAACGTCAATCATATTTCAATTCGCCTTCTTCTTCATCCCATCTGGTAATTTCATGTCTCTACATTAATTCGACTTTTATTATTATTATTACTATTATTCATTTAATAATTTCCCATGTGGTGGTGAATGGTTGTCTTATTGTAAGTTTTCTTTTGTCCTTTTCAATAATTGTTCATATCATATCAAATCATATATATGCGTAATGTCTCAATCCAAACAAAACACCTAATATGCTTAATAATAATAGTAATAATATATATATATATATATATAACCAACTAATGATATGATGCAGTTTTTCACCATCATTCGTTTATTCGGTACCTTTCTTTCTTGTTTTTCTTAATAGAAATTCATACATTCTGTGTGTTTTGATGATTACAAATGAATTTGATACCATATTTCATTTCTGGGTTACAAATGAATTTGATGCGATCAATGGAGATTAAGAAAAACGGGTACCAGTACCGAACCAATAAATGCAGTACTATATTCGGTACCAAATTTTGTTCAAATTCGGAAGCAGTGGTTTTAGTACCTGCACCACTCCAGTGTCAATCTCATCCATACTTCAGAAACAGATATTGCGTTGATTCGTATCAATGTTTGCAGTAAATTTGATGACCAAGAAAGAGGCTTTCAGCATTTCTAAACTTCAATCAACCTCATCCCCGATCGCTTATCACGAAACAAACATCTTACCGCCAAATTAACAACTGCAACAGTCAAGTTTTACATCCCAAAATTGTTGCAAAATATTGAATACATCATGAACCGCCACGGTACAAACCAAGCTTTCTACGTCATAGGCCATAAAACCGAAAACATTCGTGACCTTTACACATTGGGCCAAAAGCTAGGCCAGGGTCAATTCGGAACAACCTATTTATGCACCGAGAACTCGACAGGTACAGAATACGCCTGCAAATCTATTTCAAAGCGGAAATTAATATCCAAAGAAGACGTGGAAGATGTGAGGAGGGAGATTCAGATAATGCACCATTTGTCGGGGCATCCGCATATTGTGACCATTAAAGGCGCATATGAGGACCCGTTATATGTTCATATTGTTATGGAGCTTTGCAATGGTGGCGAGTTGTTTGATAGGATTATTGAGAAAGGGAATTATAGTGAGCGGAAAGCGGCTGAGTTGATCAAGATTATTATTGATGTTGTTCAGGCGTGCCATTCGCTTGGCGTTATGCATCGAGATTTAAAGCCTGAGAATTTCTTGTTGATTAATAAGGATGATGATTTTTCTTTAAAAGCTATTGATTTTGGGCTCTCCATATTCTTCAAGCCAGGTATATAGCGGTTGGTTATACATCTTTGTTTTATTATGTTAATTATTATAGTTATTAGTGTGTTACTATCAGGTTTATTAGCATATGGGTTGTAGGCCAAAATAGGTTTCCATTGAGTTTGTAGGATTTATTGTGAAATCCAAATGAAATGGTGGGTCCCAAATTATTAAAAAAAAAAAAAAAAATTAACAACTTTTAACCTGTTTTTTATCTAACCCTCTTTAAGGGCTTTAGTAACTCACTAACTTGTATATCATGTGCTTTAACAATCTTATCACATTTATTTTTAATTTTAAGTCATTTTAAATGTAGTAACTGGTTAAATAATGTAATACTTTTATTTTAAAAACATTTTTTATTTGATTTTTAAACTATTTTTATTTCTTTTATATACTTTAATTTATCTAAATTATTTGACTAAGCAGTTATTTTTTCTAATAACAAGTTATATATTCTTTTATAAATAATCTGATTTGGTTAAGAAAGCAAATTGATTATAAAAAATAAATGTAAAAAGTGGTGATGATATGGAAATGTAAGGATGCTTGTAGGGTTGAAGAGAACATGAATGTTTTTAAAGGATTAGTGGAAATCTTTATGTGGTGACTCGACACGGTTGTGTGTATGTTATGGTTTTACATTTGTGTGTTAACAGTTTTACATTTTATGTTTTGTTTCTAACTGTAATGGGATTTTATTTATGCTTAGGTCAAGTATTCACAGATGTGGTTGGAAGCCCGTATTATGTTGCACCTGAGGTGTTGTTGAAACGTTACGGGCAAGAAGCAGATGTATGGACGGCCGGGGTCATACTTTACATACTTTTAAGCGGCGTACCTCCGTTTTGGGCTGGTATATACCTGTTATGATTTATAAACTATGCGTTATAGATAATAGATTTCACTAAAACAAGTTTGTGGATGCTTATGCAACTATATTGTGTAGAATCGCAACAGGGAATATTTGATGCGGTTTTGAGGGGAAATCTAGACTTTGAATCAGACCCGTGCCACTTATATCTGACAGTGCAAAAGATCTTGTTAGAAGCATGCTGTGTTCTCACCCCAAGGATCGGTTAACTGCTCATCAAGTTCTCTGTATGCTATGCTCTCTTTTAACCATTTTAAAAATCTGTTGTGTTGTGAATATTTATGACATCGGGACAAGTTTTGTTTATAATGATTGTGCAGGTCATCCTTGGATATGTGAAAATGGAGTTGCTCCTGACAGAAAACTCGATCCGGAAGTTCTTTCTCGTCTGAAGCAATTCTCAGCAATGAATAAGTTAAAGAAGATGGCGTTGCGGGTATGTGGATTTTCTATATGCATTGTGAATTATCTTTTCATAAATGGTTCATATATAATTTTTTAAAAATTACATCTGACATACCAATGTGTATATTACGTTACACATTAAACAATTAAGCTATTTTGTTTATATGTTTCTTTATTTTAAGCGTTTACTTATACATGTGTAGGTTATATGTAGATAATATGGCATACACATGAGTATGTTCTATAAATAAACGAAATTTGCTCATGTTATTATTATTATTATTATTATTATTATTATTTTACTTTTACAGGAGAGATGAATAGCATTGCATCTAAACCATTTTCTTATATTTTACAATTTCTTTTTTATATTGAAAAAAATGAATGATTTATTTTGATTCAGGTTATAGGCGAGAGCTTGTCGGAAGAGGAGATCGCGGGATTAAAGGAAATGTTTAAGGCAATGGATACCGATAACAGTGGTGCGATTACATTTGATGAACTCAAAGTCGGTTTGAGGAAGTTTGGTTCTACATTAAAGGATACAGAAATACAAGACCTTATGGATGCTGTAAGATTATCCTTGAATTTTGCACCCAAATTTTGTTATAAAGAAAAAGACAGTTAAACTAACCTTATTAGTTTTCAGGCTGATGTGGACAACAGTGGAACAATCGACTACACAGAATTTGTAGCAGCTACACTTCATCTGAACAAACTCGAACGAGAGGAGCATTTGGTTGCTGCGTTTCAGTATTTTGATAAAGATGGAAGCGGTTACATTACAGCTGATGAACTTCAGCAGGCGTGCTCAGATCACAACATGACTGACATTCTTGTTGAGGATATTATTAAAGAAGTTGATCAAGATAATGTCAGTAGAAACATAATATATTAATATGTATCATGTATATAAAATTTTTGTTTGATGGAGTTAGGTTAATTTGCAGGATGGGAGGATTGATTATGGGGAATTTGTGGCTATGATGACAAAAGGAAACGCAGGAGTCGGTAGAAGAACGATGAAGAACAGTGTGAATATCGTGCTAAATTCACCAAGGGCTGTCTAGTTTTATCATAAATAATCGGTGGTTATTATTGTTCTTGTTACATTAATTGTATGTTGTGGGATGATTTGTATTTTGTTTGGGGAAGTAGAATACAGATTTATGATCAAATTGCAGTTGAAATGGTTGCTTGGGGTTGAAGTTGGAAAGTGTTGTTGCAGTTGGAAATTGTTAACACTAATAGAATACAGATGACATTGTTATTATATAATCGGATTAAACACTTCATGTCATTTTTATATATAATTGTTAAACGTGCGCTGGCTACATAACATTTGATTATGTTAGGCGTCTCGTGAATTAATTACACTTAATCATGTTAGACGTGTCGTGTAACCCGATTATGGAACATCACGTTTAGTTAAGCGTGTTATGCACGGGTTCAACAGTCGTGATAAGCGTGTTATGTTGTATTTTTAATGCGTTTCATTTCTAGGGACAAAAAAGCAAATGCTTAGATTCCTCTACTCTAATGACAATTCTCTTTTCTTGTAGTGTAACACTTTGAGAGGATATCATCAAAGTTCGGGTATAAATCAATTCAAGTAAACTTGATTCTTAATCCGAAGCTTTTGTTTGCTTTGTTTTATGATTTAATAATCTTGTTCATGCGTATAGCATACATGTAATCTAATGTAATATAAGTATACTAGGATAGTGAATAATAAATTTGTTAGGTAAATTTAACATTTAAACTTATAATTTGTAACTTTGAAATTAATAATTTTTAAACTCATAATTATAAGGTTAACCTTAAAAAAACATAAATTTTATAAGTTAAATACCTAATAGTTTGTAAGTAATGAATTTTTTAAATTATAAGTATTACAAAATAAATATTCATATTTTTTCATTTGTCATTAACTATAAAAATCTACTATTGATAACTTTAAACCATAAAATAATATTGAATATGCCATTTAGATGCGCATGTTTATTATAAACATCCAAGTTAATAACTTATTTTTTTGTAATAAAATTACATTTCCAAATATCTATATTACTTAAAGCATCATACAACGCTTGTATAACTTAAAAACTAAAGGAAAATTTGAAATCGGAAAATCCACTGCTTGAAACATTAGCTTGAATTCGACCCCCCTGTATTTAACAAAATTTAAAAATTAACTGGTGAAAAACTTTACTTGAAATACAAAAAAAAAACTTAATACTTGATTTAAAAACAAGTCAGGAAGATCATGAATAGTATATACGAAAAATAAAATAAGGAATAATCTAAAAATGTGGAATATTATATCTTTGCTTTAATAATTACCATACACTATCATAAAGCTTGTCATAATATGTGAAAGATTAACTTCAGAAATTTTGGCAATAATTTTAATGTTATATATTTGAAATATTCTTTTTGTTTTATTGTTTTTTTTTAATAAAACGTGAATTAATTATCATAATTAATAATGTCAGTGGCATATTTTAACTTTGAATTATTGTAAAAAAAAGAGTTTAAAATTGCAAAAAGAAATATACTATTTTAGAAAATTGAATGATAAAAGTCAACTAACTTATTATTGAATTTAATTAATAATGAATTAGATGGAAATATTATAAACAGAATAGATTGTGTGACATCATGTGTGAACAAGTTAGTATGGTGCTATGTGAACAATATGTTTTGTTTTAGTAGTATAGTTAGATTGTAGGATAAAGCTAAAATACAAAAGGAGACAAAAATGAGAAGTATGGAAAGAATTTGTGACCACACAAAAAATCTCTTAAAAATAAATTCAAAAAAAATAATAATAAAAAATCATAACTCAAAATATAAATAAAAAACGTAAAATTTTGAAAAACTAAAATGTTTCGACCATCATTCCCGTTCAAAATAATATAATAATAATAAATAAAAAAATTGACGAAAAGACACAAATGCCGAGATCAAAGACACAATTACAAAATAAACAAAAGACACAATAGATCGCAAAGTATAACACAATGCCGAACAAAATATAACACAATGGTGAGTATATAACACAATATCAAGAAAAAAATGACATAATGTCAAGGAAAAACGACATAATCAATGACGAAAAATAAACACAAAACACAATGATAAACAAAAAGACACAATGGTTTTTTCACTCAACATTTTTTTTTTGAGAACGAGAAAGACGGTGGAAACATTTTGTGTTTTTACTTTTTTTTTTGTTTTTTATTAAAATTTGAGTTATGATATTTTTTATTATTTATTATTATTATTATTATTATTGAGTTTTTTTTTATGGCTACAAATTCTTCATTTTTATTTTTGTCCCTTTTTTTTGAATAACTTGACTCTAGATTTTTCATTCTTATGTTTGTCTCATTTTTTAGAATAACTTGAACTTAGATTATATTTACCCTAGATTATATATGTAATATATGTGATCTGTCACATTGCGTCAGTAATATGCGTAACGTGTCAATATATTATTATTACCATATATAATTTGCTTTATTATAAGATAGTATTATTGTATGATACATATATTAATCTATAACATTAAAGTATTCATTATCTTATAACCATGTAATGTTACATATATTAATTGCATGTATATCATATCACTTTTTTTTTTTGGTATATGTGGGAAATTTCGTTTTCATCCTCAAACTTAGAAAATAACACAAATCATTCTTTTATGTTCATAAATTATCACGTACATTTTACATCATTTTTACTAACAATGTGTTAGGTTTTGCGGTTAAGCCATATATTTTACACATGAGGGCAATTTTAACATTTTACACTAAAAGTACTTTTCTCATAATTAATTAAAACTTAAATAAAAACAAGTCTAAAATACTTATAAACAAACATATAAAAATTTAAAAATATCAGCTTTCACTCTATACTCTATATATGCATTCTTTTGTACCCAACACTTAACTCCAGATCTTGAAGATGAACAAGGATGCTGATGAATTCGGTTATTTTCTTTCTTAATATAGCAACACTACACTCAAGTTATGCTAAAAATATTCGACTTTAAAATGCAATTGTCTTTTTCTTTTTTCTTTTTTTTGTCTTTTTTTTAAATCACGCCACATGAAAAAGAACCTAACCGGTTACTTCCAAATTCCAATTACACAAATCAATAGTTTAAACCATACTCAAATGTAGGAAAAATTTATAAAAAAACACT